>NC_139021.1:125423001-125713278 GCF_964662115.1 Mustela nivalis
AACATCTGGAGAACCTGGATGGCTCACGTGGTTAAGCTTCTAATTCATGACCTCAGCTCAGATCATGATCTCAGGGTCCTGGGGTCAAGCCCCAAGTCAGGCTCTATGCTCAGCTCAGAGTCTGCTTGTCCGTCTCCCTCTGCTTCCCCTCCTCTCTCTCTTTCTAAGAAATAAATAAAATCTTTTAAAAAAAGAAGTAAGCATCTGATATATATCAGAGACAGATAGCACCTTGAGATCATGGATCTAAATTTTGTCTTTGGGAACTAAAGGAGAGGACAGAGACCACATATTGTCCACTTTTGTATCCTTGAATTTTATACTTTCTGACTAGCATAGGATTTTGCAAATATGGTAAATTTTTAGATTTCAATGTAATAGATGAAAAGAACATGAACTCTAAGAGAGTTGGAGGAATGGCCTTGTCTATTACAAATGTGGATACAATGGTTATTTCAATCAAGCTCATAGCAGCACACCCACAGTGACATTCTAGAAGTAGAACCCAAATGCTTTTTTTGAAAATGGTATCTTGTGAATCTTCTTGGGGAATTTTTCTAGTCTCAGATTTCACCTGACTGAATTTGCCAGGCAGCCCAGGTTTGTCTGAACATTGTCCATTCACAACACTGAGATCAAAGTAATCCTTTTTGGGACCTTCTTACACTGTTGGTGGGAATGCAAACTAGTACAGTCACTCTGGAGAAGTTTGGAAGTTCCTTAAAAACTTATAAATAGAATTACCCTAGGGGGACCTAGGTGGCTCAGTAGTTAAGTGTCTGCCTTCGACTCAGGTCATGATCTCAGGGTCCTGAGATTGAGCCCCCCGCCCATCCCCCACACCAGCATGGAGCTCCCAGCTCAGTGCAAAGTCTTGCTTCTCACACTCCCTCTGCCCCTCCCCCCTGCTCATGCTCTATCTCCCTCTCTCAAATAAATAAGTAAGACCTTAAAAAAAGAAAAAGAACTAACCTATGGTCCAGCAATTTTACTACTGGGTTATTTACCCAAAGAATAAAAAAATACAGATGTTTATAACAGCCTTATTATATATGGGCTATAACTATAGACAAACTATGGAGAAAGCCCAATCATCCATTGACTGATGAATAGATCAAGATGTGGCATATATATATATATGTGCATATATATATCTGTATATATATGTATATATTCCATTATATATATAACGGAATATTATTCCACCACTAAAAAGAATGAGTCTTGCCATTTGCAATGATGTAGATGGAACTAGAGAGTATTGTGCTAAGTGAAATAAGTCAGTCAGAGAAAGAACAATACAATATGATTTCACTCATATGTGGAATTTAAAAAAGAAAACAGATGAACAGATGGGAAGGGGGAAAAGAAATAAGGAGAGGGGGAAATAAGCCATAAGTGACTCTTAACTTACTTTTCTGACTGTCTTGTTTTCACATAGAATGTAAACACCATGAAAGCAAAGATCTTTCTTTTCTTCACTGATACACCTCAAACACCTAGAACAGTACCTGACATAATAGTAAATGCTCAATAAAACCTTTTGATAGACTGAATTGTGTTTTGCATAAACTAGATACTTATATTTTCCAAGACTAGGTTAAAATAAAGTCATGTTTTCCCATCAGTGATCAAAATATGGTTTTGTTCTTATGCTGTATGGAAATCTAGATGTAATAACTGTCTAGTTCTAAATCCCTTGCTAAGATTCTAATATTCTCTGAGAAAACTTCATGGTAAACAGTCCCCTAGTGGACAGGCAACACAAATGCACCTCATTTTATGGCCAGCGGCCCCAATGCTATCAATGCCAAAACCACCAACCAGTTCAGTCACACTAGTGAAAAGTTTAATAAATAGGTTAGTATCATAAGGCCAAAAAAAATAGTTGACTACATTTTCCACCTTCTGACAGAAGAGGGTCTGGAGATTCTGCCTTATCGATCAAGAAGATGAGGACCGGAATTTTTGAAGGTTTTTGAGATCTTTGAAGATTGTACGGGCCAAAAACGTGTTAACACTTAAGCTGAGACACCCTGTTGATCACCAGGCTAGATGGGGACAGACTTCTAGGAGAGATAACAACCAGATTCTTTTGGCCGCACTACTCCCTGGTTAATTCCATGCCATCTAATTCCCAAATCGGATTGTTCTCCCCAGGCGTGTGTTTTTAATTATGCCTAGCATGAAATTTCAGAATCCTCATCCCAGAGAAAAAGCAATTCTGAATGCAGTGATTCTTTTATGCCTTTATTCAATAAAACCTTTTGTGGAAGTGTGGAGGTAGGTTCTCTCGGAACAGAAAATCGTCTCTTGTAGGTATCTGACACAGTTAAAGTCATTGCATTTTTTTTTCCCCCAGAATCCCTACCTGTCCTAATAAACAACTTCAGATACCCAAAGACAAGCCATAAAGGAGTCACCTATGGAGGAGCAAGAGAAAAAAGACCATTCAGCACTCCTCTACCCAGCTGGTTTCTTCTTACTTCATATGTTTTCCAAATTTTTCCATAAATTCTCTCCTTTCTCCTTCTTTTCCTCTGTCTCTTCCTCTTGTCTTCCTTTCTTAAGGAGTCTTCACTAAGAAGTTACTGTCAAGCAGAAGTACACATAAAGTTCCTCTGGCCCTCAGGAACTCCTCATAGATACAAATAACTCTCTACAAGGTGACAAATGTCAGGACAGAGATGGGTGCACAACATCTGAGAAGCACAGAGGAGAGAGGGGATGTGAATTAGCTCTACCTAAGGAAGAAATGTTGTCAGAAAATGCTTCCCAGAGAAGGTGCTATTTGAGCTATGCTTTAGAGTAATGAGGCAGTTTGCCAGCCAGAAAAGAAATGAAAGGCACTTGATTTAAATGGTCTTCAAAAAAGTGACCGTTGAAATTGAGTTTTCCATAGGTTGACTCCATATGGCATCAAAGCAGCTGGTTAATGACGGGAGGGATAAGTTAGCCAAAACAATTATTTGAACTTGGGCAGATTTTTTTTTTTTTAAGCATTTAACTGATTGTTTTTTCACAATGTTGACAGTTGGAGTCAAGTAGAATGGAAACATGACCTGTACAATCCAGCCAGACTCAGAAGGATTCTCTTGGCCCTCCCAACAGTACAATCAAATGGTGGAACATTCCACCGCCTGACTTCTGTTTCCTATATGACACATCTCCAGAGAAAGTGCAGAAGGATGAGCTCCAGGAAAGTGTGGTCTCCAGATCTGATAGCAGCTGTAGAGATCCAGGAGGGCGGGAGGTCCTTGGGACCTTCTTTCTTTCTCTGTGAAACAGATTCCAAGTCCAGAGCTGTGTTTGGAACCCAGGCAGGTTGACTCCAGAGTCTGAAGTCCTAGACATAACATCCATATATCCTTGAGTGCACTGTTTTGTCCAACAGGCAGGGAGCTCAAGCTGGAAGATGCTTTGGTTTAGTCTCATTCTTAAGAGGCTCATAGAATCTGAGAAGTGGAAATGACCTCCAATGTCTTTCTAAGTAGTGTTTTCATTTTACTCTGGGGAACCTGAGTTCCAGAGACTTGAAACAGGTCACACCAACTTAGCGACAAGGTCAAGACTAGAACAAAGTTATTTTTATTTCTAAGGAATAGAAACTTCCCTCCACATTCTCATGGCTTTTCTCATACTCCACTCTCATGAAGAACAAGGAGCAAATGAGATTGAGTGAAGGTGAAAGGCAATATGCAAAGATGATATTCCAGTGGTGTCAGGACATAAGGTAAAAACTCTGCTGTGGTCCACTCAGCTCTTGAAAATATCTCAATTAGACACCCCGCTGGCGGCCAGCAGACTCCCTCTCAATGTGTCAGTGCGGCCAATTTTCCCATCTAGCATTGGAAAGATGTGCTACTTCTTTAGCTGAGCACAACCAAGATATTCGCTTACGTCTTAGGGCTGTGCTGAATGAAAAACACACAGCCAGCTGGGTTCACTTCAGCTGTTGCAGGACTGGGAGCTGCAACCCCACTTCCCCTAACCACACAGGAACCACGTCGCCCTCCTACTTCTCTAGACAGTTCCACTTTCTGCCCTAGTCAAATTTCACCTTTGCAAGATTTCCTGCAGAACCTCCATAGAGTCAGCCTTTCCCCTTTCTGTGGTCCTCATTACTCATACTTTTAGATTCTGTTTCTAGTACTTCGTCAGAGTATTTGAAAATATTTCCGTATAATCTGAGCAGGTAGAAAGTCATGTGTATTTCCAAAGCAGCTTATGACACGGGAGCATAAAGGAAAGAGCACTGGGTCAGAGTCAGAAGACCCAGTTTCAAATGTGTGTGGTCAGAGTCTGGATAAAAAACCCATGACATATTCATTGACTATTCAAGAGAAGGAAACTGTATAGCAAAGGATTAAGAGGAGCCACCAATGTCTGATGAAGCACTCTGGCCGGCCACCGCTAGAAGGCTTATCAGCCCTGGGTCTAAAGGAATGAGAGGAGAAAAATGCTTCCCAGAATTAGAGAGAAGGCAGCCAACAGGAGCTGTGGCCTTGGGTGTACGAATGGAATCCTGGCCAATGTAGCTGGTAGAGAGCTTGTTGAGGGAATAAACACTCCAGGTTTGCTCTCCTTCATCCTCCTATCTCTTACCCTTGCCTCCCACACAGTGACTACAAGGGGAAGCCAGAAAGCAAGAGGGCTTGATCCCTGTAGCTCACACAACAAGGTGAAAAAGGAGGGGCAGGGACTCTTGAGGGACACATAAAGATGACCCTCCAGAAGATTTGAATTCAGTCCCTTTGGAAGAGTCTCCTTACTCTCCCATCCTCGGAATATCCATCAGTAACAATGAGTGGGCGGATTATTAGACCATCTCTGTGTTACCTCCCTGTACCACACAATGATGCTATGACTATAGATTAAAAAAAAAATACTCACATGTTGATATTTTAGATTTCCAGAGGCAGATATTCTCAATAGACTAGGATATAGCAACTGCTGTAAAATACGTCTTTGAAAGTGTGTAGAATTAAAATCCATGTCTACGTAACATAATTCAGGGCTTAACAAATTTCTAAGAAAAACAAGCTGTTCCTATTCATCTTTCTTATTTTTAAAAAATGTTACTTTATGCAGCCCTGTTTATGTGTGTATACGGAAAATTATTTAGTTCTCTTTTATGGTGAGGCCTCTGCTTAGCCCTTGGTCTCTAAATGACCTCAGTTACCTTATCTGACCTTTGTGGGGCTTCTTTTAATCATTTTTAAAGTGTGTGTGTGTGTGTGTGTGTCTATATATATCTGTCAAAGCTTTCTGTTTTGCTGTAGGAGTTAGGAGGCAACCCTTTCCAAAAAGTATTAGTACCCAGAGATGGTGGAACTCTTAAGAGAGCCTAAGAAAACTTAATGTCTCAGTCCAAGGGTCCTTGGTGGATGGCCTAGTTCCGGAGATGGGGACCAATCATCACCGGCTGTTGGGTTTACTTGTTTCTCTCAGTCAATCTATACTGAGCATACCCTAGCCCTGTTCTTTGAATGGGGAGCAGCTGTCAGCCAGACAAAGTCCCTGCTACTAAAGGAAGAAGAATCATGGTGCTAAGACATGTACACACAAAACACATAGATGTGTAGAATACATTTATGTTTCAAGTGCAATGAAGAGCATCATGCAGGATAATGCGATAGAATAATGGGAGCGGGTGACAGGGTGGAGGGGACACCAAGATATACAAGCTTCAGAAGAGGTTGGCTTTGGGGAGCCCAGGTGACTCAGTCGTTAAGCATCTGACTTGGGCTCGGGTCATGACCCCAGGGACCTGGGATGAAGCCCTAGTCTGGCTCCCTGCTCTGCTCAGCAGGAAGCCTGTTTCTCCCTATCCCACTCCCCGTGCTTGTGTTCCCTCTTCTTGCTGTGTCTCTCTCTGTTAAATAAATAAATAAGGGGAGGTTCACTTTTGATATGAAACTTATTTCAAATATTTTGTTTCCGTTCTTTTTTTGTTTTGTTTTTTAGCATAAGTATAAAACTGTTCCCAAACTTCTTAGGAGAGATCTTAGGAGAGAGTTACTGAGAGAATCCAATCAGTGATGTCCATTTTAAAGGATGGGGAAATATAAGACTGAGAACTACAAAAGGTGAAGCATCTCAAGCTGAATAATTTATTACAATAACTTGAAAATATTCAGATAAAATGTCTCATAAGCATTTATTGTTGGACCCAGAGGCACCCTGGGGTGAGGGGTTAGGGCAAAGAAGCCAAGGGGGAGACGTCTCTAAGGGAAAGGATGTTGAGGGAGAAAGAGGAGCAGAGAGGGAGCAGCTGGTTCCTGTGACCACCACACAAACCTGAAACTACACACATATTTTAAGTGTCAGGCAAAGCAGATTCCTGTGATATGGGATGAAAATTACAGTTAATTTATACAGAGAATACTGTTAGCTGTAGTTCAGAGATATTTGAGGTGTGCTTAAAATTATTTAAACAGTTTTGTTTTAGTATCAAAATGATTACAAGGGCGGAGATCAGAAAGGAAAGAAAACATTTAATGAGGTTTGCAAAAGAAACACTCTTTTATAAAATAAAGTGTCAATCCACAAGTAGAATTTTGTCTGTTAGGTGGCAGTGAGATAAACGTTGAGGCCCACTCTGCTGTCTTTTTGTATTTTCAATTTAAGGAAATGGGCATTATTGATCAGATCTGGAGCTTCCATGATTCAGTGATGAAATAGCTCAAAAAGATGCTCAGAAAAGAGGTGGTAATTCCATATAATGCCACAGAACACAATCATGGCTTCAGATCTTTCAATGGCTCTTCTGAGCTAAGTTCCATGGTATTTGAACTTAAGTTTCCATCAGCACAAACCAAAGGTATAATGTTTAAAAAAAAAAAAATTGCTCCAGTATCTCAAAAGATTTGACAACATGAACTGGGTAAAACCTTTATGTCTCAGCCGTATGACAGTTTCAGCTAACCACAAAAATCAAAAAGCTGTCCCTATATTAGTAAGTTATTTTAGTTAAATTCCTGGAGATAACATAAAAGTTCTTGAATTTGATGTCCTTCCAGGTTCAACAAGTGACCATCTAAACGGTTATACTTTCTCTGCTCTGAGCACAGTACACCAGTCCATAAGATGATTAGCATGTTGGCTGTTAACTTTAATATTAACTGCAGAGATGGAAAATTCTACCTGTTCAAAGATATTATTTTCTAGAAACTGATGACTAACTTCGTCAAAACTTCGATGAGGATTGATTCTAAAGGTAGACTCATATTGACTCTATGAATAACACATCTGATGATTTTCCAGTCTTGTAGGAAAGTTGTTCTTGTAAAAATATTTTTATATTCATATGATATGAATAGTCATTACAACAATTGGATGATTTACTCCAAGTGTGGTACAAGTAGTATTATATAAAGTCCAAGACATCTGACACAGATGACTTTTCTTAAAAGAAGACTAAAAATGTTTCAAAGAGCTCACGAATTTAAGAAAAGTAAAAAAAAAAAATTAAAGATTCAAATTCAAAACATTAGTTCAAAACATTTTACATGATGTTCTCTCTAAAAGGAGGGGCAAAACATATCACTGAAGACTCGACTTTTCCAGCAGTATGCAAAAGTCATAAATAATTCTAAGTTTTCACTTTCATTTCAAACTAAAGAAATTGTGAAAGAGTATCACTAACAGCAGTTTTCACTCTGGTTTATCTGCTGCTAACAGATGAGCTATGTAGAAACTACCCAAATCACAAAACTTTGAGAAAGTTTAAGTCTAAATAGGGTCTATCATCAAAACTAGATTTGCTGGGGAATAAATTATAAATAAAATCATCCAGAGGAGCCATAAATCCCTTTCAAAGTGCTGTTCCTTCTTTATCCTGCTATGATCTTTTTAATGAACACCATGTCCTTAAGTTATAGCTTAACGAGAACTTGCTAGCCTAACGGGCAAGGAGAAAGTATCTGCAAATGAGAAACTACTGAATATGCTGGAAGATTGATTTTGTCCTCTGTATATTAGTATTCTAATCTTATTTTCAAAGCAAAAAATCATCCTCTCTCCTGGGTACCCTCATGTTGGAGAGGCAAATTTCAGCAGGTAACCATTTTGGTGAACATGAAATGTTTTTAGGGAGCTCTGAACCTACCTAGTCTCTCTTAGAAATTCAATTAAATTAATTCTCAGAGATATTCAAGAAAAGTAGGCAAAACACACAATTATTGAACAAGCTGAGGTCTTCAGAAAATGCAAGTAAAATAATTTGCTATCACCATCTTCACTAGATAAATGAAAAATGTAAAAAAGCAAATGTTGTATTAAATCATAACATAATACATTTTAACTTACCAAATTATAATTCACTGGAAAAAAAATGTTCTCTGTACTTTTTCCCAACACAACAGTCAATGTTATTTTATTTTTTAACTAATAGGCTTAATTTTTTCAAACAGTTTTAAGTTTACAGAAAACTGAACAGGTAAAGAGAATCCTTGTATACTCTTCCCCACCTGTTCATAGTTTTCCCCTATTATGAACACCTGGCATTACTGTGGTACATTTGTTATAATCAATGAGTCAAAACTGATGGATTATTGTTAACTAAAATTTACACTTCAGAGTTCACTCCTTGTATTATATAGTTCTAAGGGTTTTATCATACATATTTTTACCAAATGTTCTATTTCCCTTTATCTAATTTTATTCTTTTATATGTAGAATAAAGATTCATAAACACGTACAGTGAAATATAATGCAATGTCTATATTTTGTAACACTTTTCACGTAAATAAATTCTAGGGGAAAAAGTCCTTGGTTTCTAGTTTTGGTTCAGAATTAAGAGAGCACTACAGATAGCATCAGAAAGAGCCTGAATAGTTCTGGGAAACGAAACTTCAGAATTTGCAGACAGGAACGACTTTGACCTTTGACGTTCAAAAGTTGGATTCGCAAGCAGCACTTTCCTGTACCCTATGGCACCTAGACCTTATCCTGTGTGACCAGAGGGCTGGCTGAGGGGACAGAAGGTGCATCAGGAGCACCATTCAGGTGGAGGTCCACATGAGCCTGCCCCAGGAACAGCCTTTCGTAGACCTAGCTTCATTCACCTCTGTATTCCCAATGCCTGGAAAGGAGCTTAGCATGTTAGAGATGTGCGGCAAGAAATTCCGGAATAGATGAACAACATTTGTCTTCGGCAGCCTTACATGTCCCTGATCCATGGCTTTTGGTCTTTCCCTCACACCCTGCCTTTGGCATCTTTGACTCACAGACTGACGTAAGATTGACCTCCCAACATTTTGGATCTGACATTTTCTTTTTCCTTTGCCACATTGGTTCATGAATACCTCTGTTTTCTAGTTTGTTGGTTTTTGTTGTGGTGGTGGTGGTGGTGGTTTTTTTTTGTTTTGTTTTGTTTTGTTTTTTTGTTTTGTTTTGTTTTGTTTTGTTTAATGCTCTGTATTTCTCCAGGCAAGTGAAAAAAATCTGGCGGGGCCAAGTTATTTGGCTTCTGGTTCTAGCTCTGACAAAGGTAGTAAGTCTTGTAACCTCCCTGGGCTTCCCATGAAAATGGGTTGGGTGACCCAAGTGTGGGAAACGGGTGTGATATCTCCTGCTTGCTATGTAGGAATGTTAGCAGCTAAGGGGAGTCTTGCAGTAGTGAAAACCCATCCAATATTGTTTAAATGTAGCATTTCCCAACATTCTCTTGAGTAAGGAGCCTTTCCTTTTCTACCTCATAATATCTATTGACATATGTGGAATTAGAATTCCAGGGAACAGACACACTTTGGGAATTGCTGGAGTAGAGATCTGAACTCTGTTGGAGGACCTCACATTATCTGATTAAATTCATTTGCATTAACATGAAGGGTGAGGACAGCTCCTCACCAAGCCAATGGTATAAAAGTAAGAGAATGACAAGGTCTGAAAGCATTCTCTAAAAGGAAACTATCGTGTCCCTCTTTGCCAACTTCCTTTTGTGGGCCCTGTTTTATGACTCTGTCATTTATCAGCAGTTAATGAGACCAAGTGGAGTCAAAGCCTCCACCTTCCTTATGGGGGGGATCTAAGTTGGATTGAGGGTGGGGGGTGGGGACCCAGCTGCAGCGTTTTATCTTTGGTGACAACAAGCAGTTGTGTTCCTTCTTGGGCAGTCACCGGGTTCATGAATAGTGCCACAGTCTTTTAAAGCCAGGACTGCTCTTTTGATCTACAAGTTCATGTGACTCCATCATGGGTAAGCCCTTCTGTCCCCTTCACTCCCTCCCCCTTCCTGTGTTTGTCTCTGCCCTTGCAAGGGTTTAGGCTCCCAGCCAGAAGGAAAGCAGTGAGTTGCCCAATTCAGAGAAATAAAGGAAAACATCCCCCTCCCCAATTTGATGGTCAATAGCTGTAGGGAAGATATAATAAGCCTCTTCATTAAGCAAATGCAGCTTTTAGATAAGTGAAGAATTACAATCTAAAGCTATTCTTCAAAATTGTGACGGTTCCACATGGTCAGAGACTGTCATGCTGCCATGGAGATGGAGTTTAAGTATAGAATTTGAGGGACTTTAGCCTACGTGGTTTTCTTCTTTCCAGTCCCACCTTGCAGTGTGGTATATATTGAAGAAAAAAAAAAGTGAACTGTAAACTAAACGTAACTTCTGATGCAGAGAATTAAACAAAGAGCGTAGATACTTTTTTAGTGTAATTTATTTTTATTTTTTGGGATCTATCCATTTTGAGTAATATTGACGTGTATCAGCCTTGCAAAGACTGCTGGGAAGACGCAGGCCTCCTGCCAGCCACAATAGGACAAGGGGTGGAGTGAGGAGCACTCTTATCATGGATGTCACCTCTACCGAGTGGAACAAGAGACTTGGTGTTTTCTGACGAAAAATCTCTGTCTTCCTTCCTGTGACTGGACATTTGCTTGGTTCTCTGCAGAGCAAAGCCCCACCCATAAGGAAAAGATGGCCAAGTACATCTCCTTCCCAATGACTCAACTCCCATTTTTAGGGCCACTCTGTAAGATTCAGGCATCATCTCCAGAAGATCCCAGCTAGTTACTTTCCACATATCCTGCCTCATTCCGCTCCATCCCTGCTGGCCCCCTTACTGCTGTTCAAATACTCCAGGCGTGCATCCAACTCTGGGTGTTTGCCTTTGCTGTTCCCTCCAACTGGGATGCTCTTGCCTGGATATAAACATGGTTCACCCTTTCCTCGACTACTAGTCTTTACTCAAACGGCATTTTGTCACTGAGGCTATCCCAACCACCTTATTTATAACAGCAGTTTTCCCAACCCAGCGGTTCCCAGCCTCTTGGTTTTAGTTTTTTTCTTTTCTCTATAACATTTACCACTATGTAATACATTTTTTTGCTTTTTTGCTTTTTTGCTTTATTCATGGTCTGCTATCCTCAGTACAAGGACGATCCACAAGAATAAGGATTCTGTCTGTTCCATTTGCGGCTATAATCTCAGCAGTAAAATGTCTAGAATAGTGCCTGGCCATGGTAAACATTCATTGACTATTTGTTGAATGAATTAATGAATTTCCTAGCTAACTGCCACCTAAAGAGACCAATGTCTCAATGCCCTGAGACAAGAGACATTAGGACTAGTACATTTTGACTGTTGGTATAAAGCTCCAAGAAGAGAATCTGAAATCAGAAGGCTCTGGGCACACGAATATCAGTGTTGAAGATACCAATTTCTCAAATCACTAGAATGATACCTAGTGGTGTTTAAAGCAGTTTCCTAAGACCTCTTCCTTACTGTCTGTAAGTTTCTTCTCATCACCCAAAAATCTTGACCATGTCTACTATTAACCATTAGCATCCCTGCTCTCCAAGCACAACCAGTGATGGATGATTCCACCAATAATGGGTCTTCCTTTGCTTAAACCCATCCATAGATGAAGGAGACTCCCAATATTCCCCATAAACCAGCAATTCCACCTCAAGTAGTGGTGCTTCTACTCTCTTCCAGCCTCCATATTAAGGCCACCTTCTAATTCTCTCTCTCCTTCTATATCCAACTAGTTGCCAGGCTATTTCCAAACTGCCTCTTGCATCCTTTGCCTTTATCCCATTCTCATCACCATAGCCCTAACCTGGCCCTCATTAGCTCTTACCTCACTATGGCAACAGCTGCCCGACTGGTTTCCTATCTCTGGTTTCTTCCTCCTCCAGCCCATACTCTGTCCAGCTACCACAACAATATTCCCAAAGAACAAATGTAATGTCACTCTCACTATTCTTACAAAATGCCAATGTCTCCCCATCACCCTTGAGATGGGTCCTTTAATCTACCTTCCAGGCTTCCCGCCCACTAGCTCCCTAAATAAGCCTTCCACCATAGCCTTGTCTCCTCATGTACCCAAGCACCTCTTGTCTCCCATATAAAATGTACACTCTTCACTCTTCATATCTTGGCTTTTTCCCTCCCCACACTGTCTACACCCTTCTAACCATATGCCCCCATTTCCTACCTGTGTCGGTCAAAATCTTATCCAAATATCCCTTAAAACTAACTTGTTGCTTTTGTTAAGTCAGTCAGAAGAGAGACTGGGAAAGCTCAAACTTTTCTTCCTCACAGATCTACTATGTCAGAAATTATCTTTCCTCTGTGTGTCTCCTACACATTTATCACACATTCCCTTGGTAAGAGTTACGAATCTCATATAAATCATTATTTCTCCAGCCCATCTTTGTGCACGGTCCTTGAGGGCACAGGCCTTTGTGCCTCTATTTTATTCCCAGAGCATTTACATGACAGCTCCCTCATACCAGGTGCCCCACACCCATTTGGGGCTACTAACTTTACATCTCACAGGTACTCCAAGCACCACTATAATCCTCCCAAGGTCATGTTTTTGATTATAACTGGTGAACAGTCACCCAAAAATATCTGCCCCTCCCGAATCCTTACAGTCATCAGGGCTCGCAGTTCTCAAGGTGGCCAGTTGTTATTCAAAGCCAAGTGAGTTAGAAGCCCAGGGTGGAAAATAAATGTTACACAACTTCCTCCAAGATGAATTTTAAAAAGGAAATCATCAGGGTGAGAAGAACAGAGACTTGATCGACCAGTTGAGGCTGTTGCACCAGGTGCATACACATCATTTCCCCGTCCAATGCCCTGTGGCACACACCTAGATAATCCTGGATGCCTCGTTTCAGGGGTAGGCAATCTGGGGGGATATAAAACGAATCTGAAATTAGAGACACTGTATGAGAGAATAAGAAGGAACAAGTGAAAGAGGAGAAAGAAGGAAGAATTTAGTTTCACCTTGCCTGGCAAAAACGTTGGGAGGGAAAACAGGCAGAAGATTCCTGTAATATGGCAGTGTGGGGGCTCTACTGTCAAGTTTCTTTCTTTCTTTCTTTTTTTTTTTTTTTTTAAAGATTTTATTTATTTATTTGACAGAGAGAGATCACAAGTAGGCAGAGAGGCAGGCAGAGAGAGAGAGAGAGGAGCAGGCTCCCTGCTGAGCAGAGAGCCCGATGCGGGACTCGATCCCAGGACCCTGAGATCATGACCTGAGCCGAAGGCAGCGGCTTAACCCACTGAGCCACCCAGGCGCCCCGTCAAGTTTCTTTCTAACTCTTCACCGTTGTCTGTGATTTCTAGCTGTTTGGCGCGTCCCCTGCCTCGCCAGCAGGACAGCCTTTCCACATTTCCCAGCTCACATGTCTTCTCTTGTCTTAGCTGTGAACTCTCAGAAGCAGCAGTCCGTTCCTTCAGTACTGAGCACAGCATCTAGTACGTAGTGAGCACGAAGGAGAGGCATATTGATGATGACAAAGTAAAGCCGGTTTTCTAAAACTTCAGCTCTGAGCATGCTGACGTTGTGCCTTTTGTCCTGGCCATGATGGACACCCACCCATGCAATTACTTATTTCTTTGAACTGGTTCATGCTTTTTTTTTTTTTTTTTTTAATTTAACAGATAGAGATCACAAGTAGGCAGAGAGGCAAGCAGAGAGAGAGGCGGAAGCAGGCTCCCTGCTCAGCAGAGAGCCCGATGCAGGGCTCGATCCCAGGACTCTGGGACCATGACCTGAGCTGAAGGCAGAGGCCCAACCCACTGAGCCACCCAGGTGCCCCTGATTCATGCTTTTTAAGAATATTTTGTGCCATTCTTTGCATGTATCTTTGCACAGTCATGTCTGGGCAATCATGCACATCATGGATTTATGAGCAGGTTATATTTTTCCTAACACGTATTAAAATAAGTAGGTAGCTGCTAAACAGTATTCATCCAGGTACCACCTAAATCAGGACACCTATGGTAGGCAGATGATTCTTTTTAGGGAAACACAGATTAGGATTTCTTCCCTAAAACTGCCACATGATCACGTGTATCAATTCTGTACTTCTGGTCTTTCAGTAGAAATCTTGCACACACTCACCAATGCTACCTTTAGAAGAAAATTAAAGGGGTGCCTGGGTGGCTCAGTGGGTTAAAGCCTCTGCCTTCGGCTCAGGTCATGATTCCAGGGTCCTGGGATCTGGGTGGCTCAGTGGGTTAAAGCTTCTGCCTTTGGCTCAGGTCATGATTCCAGGGTCCTGGGATCAAGCCCCGCACCAGGCTCTCTGCTCGGCAGGGAACCTGCTTCCCTTCCTCTGTCTGCCTGCCTCTCTGCCTATTTGTGATCTCATCTGTCAAATAAATAACAAATAAAATCTTTAAAAAAAAAAAAAGAAAATTAAAGCTCTGTGTTTAAATTTTCTGGTGTACCAGTTCATTTGTGGAGCACAATTTGTAACAGAGAAAGAGGGGTTACTTTATTATCATCCCAGCTACTGTAGTTGGGTCGATTTTGATTTTAAGAAGGTGTGTGACCATTTTAGCAATCAGTGCTGAGGATTTTCTCAAATCCTGACTTTTCTCTCTTATTCAGCCCTTCATCCCGGTGTCTTCCCCAAATCTGGATAGTCTACCTGGAAAACGACTCCTAAAAACTCTCCAGAAGAGAAATAGGTGAAATGGCAAGCAGATAACTCACAAAGGAAGAAATGCAATTAATTAGTAGAGTATGGGAAAATATGCAACCATACTAAACATCAAATGAATGCAGGTTAAAATGACATATAATGTGTCATATGAAACCTTTAAAATAGGAGGGATTTTTTTTTTTTTAAAGATTTATTTGTTTGGCAGACAGAGATCACAAGTAGGCAGAGAGGAGGCAGAGAGAGGAGAAAGCAGGCTCCCTGCTGAGCAGAGAGCCCAATGTGGGGCTCGATCCCAGGACCCTGAGATCATGACCTGAGCCGAAGGCAGAGGCTTTAACCCACTGAGCCACCCAAGCACTCCTAGGAGGGATTTTTTTAAAATAATGCTCAGTGCAAGTGAGGGTGGGCTGTGGTTGATATTCTCATACTTTGTATGAGGCTATATGATGACAATATAGTAAATATGTGAACTAGTAAAACATTTCTGACACACAATCTGGCAATGTCAATCAAGGGTTCACAATTGCCATGAGGCCTTCGATCCAATGGTAACCCTTTTCCTAGAAACTCAGTCTACAGAAATAGCTCTATATGGAAATGTGATGCAGGTGAAAACATTTGTTACTATGTTATGTGTTCTAGTGAAAACTGAGGATGAAGACAAGGAGTACAATCAGTGGTCTATAATCACTCAGTGGATAATCACGTAGCCATTAAAGTTATATTTATGAAAACACCCTATGACACACCAGTATGCTTTGAGTAAAATGAGATATAACATTTTATGGGTGATCATGATAAATATGTAAAGCCATATGTCTGTCAGGCGGCAGGGAAATGCCCTCGTTCCCCATGGGGCAGGCGTGCGGGACGGCCAAGTGCATGAACTCTGGCATCAGATTGTCTATGTTTGCAGCTTGATTCTGCTGCTTCACAGTTTTGTGACCTTGGGCAAGTTGCTTAACTTCTCTAAGAAGTGTCTGGTTTTTCCCATTTGTAAAAGGTAATAGCTATCTCACCATGTTGTTGTGAGGATTAGGGGAGATAATTTATGGAAAACACACAGCACAAGGGCTGGCACGTGGTGGCATTGACTAACGAGTCATTCATACCGCAAATGTTTCTCCATCATTGACTGTTTGAAGGACACCTGCTCTGCTGGGGAAATGTCATCTTTTTTCTGTTCTCTGTAATATGCTCCTATCATCTTTATAAGGGATAAAAAAGCTCCACACTACGGATATGATAATTTATAGGTTTTCCTCACCTACCAGTTCCAAATCAAGGCTTTGATCATGTCATGCCTTTGCTTCTGCATTTTTCCCTGGGCCCCTCATTGATGACAAGATAAAGTCCAACATCTTTACTTAGGGATTTGCAAAACTGGCCCCAACCTACCCTTAATGGGCCATTTCTTGCCATTTTCTCCCTGCACTCTGTTTCAAGCACTCTACCTTCCCCATCCCAAATCTGCATGGGACAGCCACTGCCAGAGTCCTTGATTTGTGCACCAGGACACAGCAATTGACAAATCCTAGCCTCCCTTCAAATAGTGATTCTCTGATCACACTCTCAGGGATGCAGATTCGAAAGTCTGGGGTGGGGCCTGGGAACCCCATTGTATCTCAGGGCCATCTGAGACACATGTCATTCTCTTCTCTGCCTGTTAGGCCTGTTCTGTCTGGTGGACATTTCTGCACTCTGCCAAATACAGCTGAAAGGTGGTCTCCAGTCTCCGTACGTCCGTGGTCTTTTACCTAAACTTCTACTAAGGCCTGTCATTTCCTTGTGCTTTCTTTGCTTAATTACTTCTCCATCTCCCCCACTGCTTGATGAGCTCCTAGATTTCAGAGACAATGTGTCATTTATATTTACAGCCCCTTACCAGACACTAAACTGGCACTTCGTAGACATTTACAGATGTCTATGGGATGCATTCACACACACATTTATTGGCATTAATTGTGGATATTTGGATCATGCCATTGGCCACATTGAGCTCTAGTTCATTTGTAATTACTAAAACTGACCTTATGCAGATTATTGGCTCTGCTCAATTTAGCATGTAAACTGCAACCACATAGCTAGGAGGAAGAGAGAAGAAACCTGAGCCAGACACCATGAAGCTGAAAACGGATGGAATGTGAACCACCAACTGGGGGAGGTTTACTAAGCGTGGGGAATCACACTGCAGATGGGTGAGAAGAGCACAGACCCAGCTGGGTGTTGTCCTGTGCCCAGATCCAGTACACTCACCATGAGCTTTCCTGCCTAAATGCTAGGATAGCACAGTTACTCACATGGGCCCTAAAGTAGACTACCCTGGCTAGAATTACAACCCCACTGGCTGTGTGGCTTTAGACACATTCTATAACCTTCTGTGCTTCAGTGTCTCATCTCATAGTAGTACCTAGCTTATGGAGTTGTTGTGACAAGTATATGAACTAAAACTTATACAGTCTTTAGCATTACATTTGGTAGTAGTAACTGCTCAATAGACGGTAACTACCATAATTAGATTTCTAAACTCTAACATGGATGGATTCAACGCACACTTGAAATTGTAAGTTTTGCTCTCCTTTTTTTTCTGTGAACATGTCCTAAAATTTTCTTTAGTAATCTCAGTCTTTGCTTCACTCCAAACTTAGGGATCTAACTTACTACCTATCTAATCGGCTTCAATTCCACAAGACTTTGAAAAACCCACAGCCAGTGGGGTTGTAATTCTAGCCAGGGTTGTCTACTTTAGGGCCCATGTGAGTAACCACTGTGCTATCCTAGCATTTAGGCAGGAAAGCTCATGATGAGTGTACTGGGATCTAGGCACAGGACAACACAATTTATGTGTTGGAGATATATTTGAAATCTAAAAAAAAAAAAAAAAAACTTGGCAAAAGAGAATGCAAGAGAGTTATCTTTGTAGGGGAGAAGACAGTAAGCATCTCCGAAATGATAGGATGAAGAGAGACATTAGAAAAAGACTGATAACAAAAGTGCCATCTATTCAAAACTGCTAGCATCTTGCATGAAAAGACGTCACTTACCTTGTACTCCTTTGAGGAAACTGAGGCATAAATCTGTTCTCAGTGTTGAGAGCCTATTAGTGGTCAAGGGTAGAGCTCAGTATGTTACATAAATCACCTCATTACATATCCATTTGCAGTCACTATTTTTCTGAATTTACTGAGGGGAAACTAAATAGTTGTATTATTAGGAATGACAAAACTGGACTCATACCCAGTTCTGAGACAGCTCCAAAGCCCTCGAGTTTTATGTCTTACCCTACTGCTTCCTCATTGCTCCTAATGATGCCTCTTGGAGTGGATGGGTGTTTTGTAGCTTAGAGATTAATAGCAAATATTTATCCAAAGCCGGTTTCCAGTTCAAGCTCTGTATCCACCAAAGCCTGAGAAGAGGCAATGACTCACATGACCTCCTGTTGAAGTCCTAACCCCCAGGTTTTCAGAATGTGACTTTATTGGAAATACGGCCATTGTAGATGTGAGTAGTCAAGCTAAGGTAAGGTCATAGTGGAATAAGGTGGACCCCTAATTCAATATGCCTGCTGTCCTTAGAAGAGAAGAAGAAATACTGAGGAGACACATGAGAGGAAGTGACATGGGAGCTACAGCTGCAAGCCAAGGAGCAAGGAGCACCCAGGATGGACAGCCATCACCAGGAGCTGGGAGGAGGAGAGGAGGGTTCTCTCCTACAGACTTGAGAAGGAGCATGAACTGATGCGCCTTGATTTCCGACTTCTAGCCTCCAGAAAACTGTGAGACAACAAATATCATCTGTTGTTTGAAGTCCAGTTTGGGGAACTTTGGTATAGCAGCCCTAAAAACTGAAGAAACGAATACGTATACCCCCCACCTCCCCAATGTTGGAGGGGAGCGTTCTTTTTCCCCCATGAAAATACACAGAGGACGTCTTTTGTGGGTTTTTACCACGTTAGCCCGTGGGAGCTGAGCTGTCTGTTGTCCCTGGGGTTACAACAATGACATGGTGGCAGACACCACTGTTTTTTTCCTCAACAGCCATACTTTCCCATTTTTGCCAAGAGACCCCTGTTTTGCTTGGGTGTTAACCGCACATCGTTCATGGAGCCTTTTAGCTCTCTAACACATGGACTCTGTGTACTTGGAAGAATGCCCTGAATGGATCCATCAAACTGGATTAGCGTCTTACAGCCCATTTTGTTAGGGGACACTATTCTGGAGCTCAGGAATCTGCCAGGTTTTACCATTCCACATGTTACGACCAAATGGGGCTTCTGCATTCTGCCTTGCCAGACTGCAGGGATGGAGTGAATGATTCATCCACCAACTCAAAAAATGAATAGGTTTCGTGGCTTGCGTGGCCCAATTACCAGCACTTACTAACAGATCCCAATAATACTATCACTGGCAAGCCCACAGAGGTGTAGGTAGTCCTCTTCCTGTGCAGCTTCTCCTCACCTTCCCTCCAAATAAACTAGTGAACTAGTGGATAGGCACATTTTTAAATGTTCCTTCTTATTCAAATTGAACTTGGTAATTTTATTTTTTAACATCTTTTTTTTTTTTTAACATACCGTATGATTCCACTTACATAAAGTTCAAAAACAGGCAAAAGAATCTGTGATCTTGGAGGCAAGGATCCCTCTGGTGAGGAGGGAGGGAGAGAGAGTGGGAGGGGGCATGAGGGAGATTCAGGGGTGCTGGTAGTGTCTTTCTGGAGCTGGGTACTGGTCACACAGGTGTGTTCCTTTTATAACACTTGTGATTTGTATACTTTCCTGAATCTATGTTGCATTTCAATGATTTTTTTTAAAAAAAGATCATATGTTGGCTCCCACGATTTCTCATGTCTTTTCTTTGATAGTATTGTTCCCAATCAAGTTCATCCTCCAATAGCACATCTTGGAAGGTTGAATCAACAGAGGATCCCAAATGAAGCAGAAGCAGGTGGTAACCGAGGCCCCATCACTAGATGTTACCCCCGATCTGGGCTGTCTCTCCCACTAAGTCACTGCTTTCCAAGAAGCAAGGGCCACTTCCCTAATTCACTTTTTTAAGAGATTTTTTTTTTCCCTAGTTGTATTTCTAGAAAATGTTCTTGTTAGAGATCTCCTTATTTCATTGAGATGATGATGAAAGGCCTGTTTCACCATGAGCTAGGTTCTTTAAATATGTAGCTTAGATCATACATAATGTCTGCTCTCCCTAATCACACCTTTCTTGCCTTTAGTTGAATTTATTAACTGATCATGTACATGAGCAAGGGCATTGCTTTCAAACTGAGCAGAAAGCAAATGACTGCTTCTCCATCTGTTCATCTGTCCCTATGCATTGGCTTTAAGGGATGTTTCCCTAATACATCTAAAGCAGTCCTGGAGCACCTGGGTGGCTCAGTGGGTTAAGCCGCTGCCTTCAGCTTGGGTCATGATCCCAGGGTCCTTGGATGGAGTCCTGCATCTGGCTCCCTGCTCAGCAGGGAGTCTGCTTCATCCTCTCTCTCTCTCTCTGCCTGCCTCTCCACCTACTTGTGATCTCTGTCTGTCAAGTAAATAAATAAAATCTTAAAAGAAAAAAAAATTTAAATAATAAAGTAGTCATGAATAAACAAAATACAGTTTTCAGAGCAATTGTTCATTACACTTTACATCCCATGACACTTCCATCTTAGTTCGAGAAAAAAACAAAAACAAAAATGAACAAAAACCCTTAAGAAATGCATCTGCTGACCAGTTGTACTTATGCTGAATGTCACTTGTCTCACCTGTGACAACCAGGACATATAAAATATTGACATAACAAATTTGCAAAATCTCATCGAAGTCCTTTGGTTTCTTTGGAGACGTTTGGTTAGAGTTCAAAAAGAGCAAAAGTTTCTGTTTCCCATAGAGGACCTCTTCTGTAAAGAAAGCTTCATTCCTTTGGCAAACATTTACTCATTACTTATAGCAGGCTAAATCCATGGCTGCTTTTAAAAATACATTATCACTCAGAGTTTTTTAAATGTATTGAGGGTGAGGAAGAATCCTAAAAAAATGTATTGAGGGTGGGGAAGAATCCTTAAAAATGTATTGAGGGTGGGGAAGAATCCTAAAAAAAAAAAAAAAAAAAAATAGTGACAAGTACCAAAATAGAGGAACTGAAGTCCCAACCCTGAAGAAGGTTAGCATTGACTTTCAGTCTATGGGTGGGATCAAAAGGTGGAGATGGGAAGAGGGCCGGTCATTCCAGGCAAAGCAGGCACGCTTAGGAAATGCAAAAAAGTAAAGCAGGACAGAGCAGGGAAATGAAGGAATGCAGCCATTAAACAATGTGACCAGAGCTTTGGGTGGAAGAAGGCATTTGGAGTTAACGCAGTTCTGGGAAAGGGGTGGAAGCCTGATTTTGGACAGTTTGAATTGAAGGCTTGAAAAGATCTCTGAAGCCAGCAGGAATGAAGAAGTACTGTTACTGGTCTCTGTGTGTGGATTTGCCACTTAAACTATTTTTTAAAGTAGACATGGAGCCTAACACGGGGCTTAAACTCACAACTCAGATCAAGACCTGAGCTGAGATCAACAGTCAAACGCTTAACTAACTGAGCCACCCGGGTGCCCCACTCTTTTAACCATTTCTAAGTGTACTGTTCACTGTTCTTTTGTGTCTGTCTTATTTCACTTAGCATAATGCGTTCCAGTTTCATCTATGTGTCAGAATTTCCTTCCTTTTTAAGGTTGAATAACAATCAATATGTATATATCACATTTTGTTTGTCTATTTATAACCCAAGTGTCAAGGGACACTTTGGTTGCTTCTGCTTCTTGGCAACTGTGAATGATGCTGCCGTGAACATGAGTGTATGAATATATGTTCAAGTCCCTGTTTTCAGGTCTTTGGAGTCTATATCTGGAAGTGGAGTGCTGGATCCTATGGCAATTCCGTTTAATTTTTTGAAGTCTCCGTATTATTTTCCATAGAGACCACACCACTTTACATTCCCACCAGCAATGTACAAGAGATCCAATGTCTCCATATCCTCTCCAACACTTATTTTATTTTTTAAATAAATAGCCATCCCAATAGGAGTGAATCTATTTGATTGGTATTCCCCTAAAGACTGGTAATACTGAGTAGTTTCTCTGTGCTCATTGGCCCTCTGTAAATCTTCTTTGGAAAAATGTCTACTTGAATCCTTTGCCTAGTTTTAAATTGGATTATTTGTTTTAATATTATTGAGGTGTAAGAATTATTTATTTATTGTAGATGTCAATCTTTTATCAGATCTATGATTTTTAAATATTTTCTCCCATTCGGTGGGCTGTCTTTTTCAGTCTGTTGATAATATCCTTTGATGCACAAAGGTCTTTAATTTTGATAAACTTCAACTTACTTATTTTTTTTTTTTTTAACCTATGCTTTTGGTGTCAATATCCAGGAAGTCATTGACAAATTCAGTGAATTTTCCTTTATTACTTCTTCTGAGAGTTTAATAGTTGGAGCTCTTACATTCAGGACTTTGATCCATTTTTACCTGATTTTTTAAATGGCATAAAATAAGGGTCCAACTTCATTTTCTAAGGGTGGATATCCAGTTTTCCCCAACATCATTTGTTGAAAAGACTGTATTTTTCCTATTGAATAATCTTGGTCCCCTTACTGAAAATCATTTGACCATATATGCAAAAGCTATTTCTGGGCTCTCTATTCTATTTCATGGTCTGTATGTCTTTCTTTATGATGGTACCATACTATTTTAATTGCTATAGCTTTGTAGCACATTTTGAAATCAGGAAATGTGACACCTTCAATTTTGTTGTTCTTTTTCCAGATTGCTTTTACTATTCAGGATTCCTTGAGATTCTATATGAATTTGAGGAGAGATTTTTCTATTTCTGCCAAAGCACTACTGAGATTTGGATAGGAATTGCACTGAATCTGTGGGTCACTTTGGGTGGTATGAACATCTTAGCCATATTAAGGCTTCCAAACTACAAAAACAGGGTATCTTTCCATTGATTTATATATCGGACTTTACATTTTTTAAGTGACATTTTACTTTTAGTTAACACTTTCATTCTGTGCTTGTAACTTGAGACAAATGGTGTTATAAAATGTCACGGAGGGGCGCCTGGGTGGCTCAGTGAGTTAAAGCCTCTGCCTTCAGCTCAGGTCATGATCCCAGGGTGCTGGGATCAAGCCCCGCATCAGGCTCTCTGCTCAGCAGGGAGCCTGCTTCCTCCTCTCTCTATGCCTGCCTCTCTGCCTATTTGTGATCTCTGTCTGTCAAATAAATAAAATCTTAAAAAAAAAAAAAAGTAATGCAACAGATGCATAATAAGTGACTGTTGCTGAATAAAAAACAACAGTTTCATAAACTAAGCTCACCCAATGCTCACATTTATAACACACACCTAACTGTACTCACATAAGATTGAGAGGCTGGTCATTCTCCTCTCCCATTCAGAAAATCCCTTTCTTCCCACAGTTTCTCCTCTGCAGTATCCATCTCAAGCCTCCATTACGGAATCTACCCTCTCATACAAGGAGGTTATGTTTTTAAAGTTTAGTTTATTGAGCCATAATCTCTTAGAGTAACATGCACCATTTAAAAATGCACAATTTGATGAGTTTCGATAAATGTTTACAGTCATTCAAACTCAAGAGCCAGGCTTTGGAGAGTGGACTTGAGGATGCCTCTATTCATCACACACAGAAAAAAGTGGTTTGCTATTTGGCAGTTCCTCAAAAAAATTAGACATAAAATTACCATATGTCCCATCAATTCTACTTCTAAGTATAGACACCCAAAATTGAAAGCAGGGACTCAAATAGATATTTGTACACCGAAGTTCATAGCAGTATTAGTCACAATAGCAAAGGGTAGAAATAACTCAAATGTCCATAAACAGATGAATAGCTAAACAAAATGAGGTATATATGTACAATGCAATATCCTCAGCCATAAAAAAGAATGAAGTTCTGAAACAGGCTACAACATAGATGAAACTTGGAAACAACATGCTAAGTGAAAAGAATCAGATACAAAAGGACAAATATTACATTATCATTTATACGAGACACCTAGAAGAAGTACTATCAAGATAGAAAGTAGAATAGAAAATACTAGAGAAAAACAAATACTGTGTGATCTCAAGTACCTTTAAAATCTCAAAAAAAAAAAAAAATCTTTCTCTTAGAAACAGAGAGTGGACTGGTGGTTACCAGGGCGGGGGGGCAAAGCAACAGGAGGGGAAATGGATGAAAGTGGCCAAAGGAACAGACTTCTAGGTAGAAGATAAATAACTTCTGGGGATGTAAGGGTGACATTACATAGGTAATAGTTAACAATCCTGTATCATGTATTTTAAAGTTTCAAGAGAGTAGATCTTAAAAGTTCATACACAATATGATCTCCCTGATATGAGGAAGTGGTGATGCAACATGGGGGCTTAAGTGGGTAGGAGAAGAATCAATGAAACAAGATGGGATTGGGAGGGAGACAAACCATAAGTGACTCTTAATCTCACAAAACAAACTGAGGGTTGCTGGGGGGAGGGGGTTTGGGAGAAGAGGGTGGGATTATGGACATTGGGGAGGGTATGTGCTTTGGTGAGTGCTGTGAAGTGTGTAAACCTGGTGATTCACAGACCTGTACCCCTGGGGATAAAAATATATGTTTATAAAAAATAAAAAATTTAAAAAAAAAAAGTTCATACACACACACACACACACACACACACACACACAATTGTCACTGTCTGAAGTGATGGATGTTACCTAATCTTATTGTGGTAATTATTTCCCAATATATACATATCAAATCATTAGGATGTACACATTAAACTTACACAATGTTGCCTGTCAATTATATCTCCAGATTGGGGTGGGGGGGGAGAAAGAAAGCACTAGGGATTGAGGGGAGAGGCAATGGAGAATTACAGCTTAACGGTGATGGCAGAGTATCTGTCTCCAGTGATGAAAATGCTCTGGAAATGGATAGTGGTGATGGTATCACGACACTGGGAACATACTTAATGCTACCGGATTGTACACTTAGAGATGGTTAAAATGCTAAACTCCACATTATATATCACCAATTTTTACACTTAATTTTTTTTAAGTGGATGAGCCTCACTTCTAAGGGACACAAGTGACTCCACACGCTCTGGCCAGATACATGACATATATACAACCACAAGGATAAACAAAGTATCATAAAAATGTAAGATAAATAGAAACAGATCACAGGGCTGGGAGTTGGGAGAAGACTCGGGAAAGTGAAAGAAGCTAAAGGCAGGCTCATCAGAGAGGAAGTTACTGCAATGGTCCTAGCAGTGGCCCAAGTTACAATATTGGCAGAAGGAAAGAGAAGATAGCACAGACATAAGAGGCAGGGAGAACTCAGGGGATAAATGAATTTGGCACAAGGCAGAAGGGCAAGTGGAAAGGTCAGGCCAGGGCCACATTGTGACTCTCGTGGGCCCTCAGTACTTTTGCCTTGAAAGATTGTTTCCTCTGTTTAAAAACAACAACAACAAAAAACATTAAATTATATTTTACACCTGCATTGTTATAAGGATGAATTTATCAGTAGTATAGATTAAATATATTTGTCCTTAAAGTACATTTTTTTCCTTCTGATTTTAAGACATCAGAACATTTTTATGGGCCCCTAAACAACCCTTGGGGCTGCCCCTTCCGAGCATTCTGGAGTAGGCGGCCCTGGGCCAGCCCTGGATGAGGAACTGTCTCCTACCTGAGACTTTCCACCCTCCCTCTCCTTCCCTGTGGCCCTCCCTGTCTGACTGACTGTCCCGAGAACTAAGGACTTCATTACTGCAAACATGTGATGGGGCAGAACAAGGCATTCAGAGACTACGGGCTCAGGGTGGGGGTTACAGCTGTGGACCCCAGAATCAGAACACTTTGTGTCAGAATCACAGGTCCCCTGCATGGCTGTGTGAAATGGGACGACTCACTTAAACTTTCTGAGCCACCGTTTCTGTCTGTGAAATGCGGGTGAGAATTCTACACACCACCGCGGTCTTAGGAGGCTTAAGTGTGGCCCGAACACAACCACCTCAGCAAGCTGTCTGATGCGCGGCTGGCAAGTGCTGGCAAAACTCATTTCTCCTGCCACTTGGCACTCACCCATCACCTCTTCTGACTTGGTAGAAACAGGCACAGTGATTTGGGGCTTGTGATGAGGAAGAGAAGGGAAGTCATAAGGACACCTGGAGAGGGGAACATGAAAAGGGTGACGGAGTCCAGAGTGGAATGGCAGGACCCTGAACCACGTCACACTTTTGCACAGGAGAAGCCCAATGAGCTTATTGTCTTCCATTCACACTGCCTACAGCGTTACCACTTCTGAGCACATGGCAGCTCAAGTCACCCCCTACAGACATCCTCGCGATGCCCCCCAGATCTCTTCAAGTCTCATTTCCCTGTGTCCCCTTCTCCTTCTCCCCTCACCCCCCCTCCACTCTAGACTTCCATTCCTCACACCGCCTTGCTCTTCTGGTGGACACATTTTCTTGGCCCGGGGTGCCTTTTTGGGTGAGCTTATCCTGCAGGACCCAGCCCCACCGTATCCACCTTCTGCAACTGCCTAGGCAAAATGAATCCTCCCTCTCCCGCACTCCCACAGTGCGCATATCACTGCACTTATCATATCACTGTGCTTGATAATCGTTTGTTTCCATCACGGCCCAGCTGGAAGGTGTGTCCCTGAAGGGGAGGGCTGCTGGGCCCTCCCTCACAAGCTAGCTCCATGCTAGCTTCCCACCCCAGCCGCTGCCCCGCCCCCCACACGCTGGCAGCCCATGAATGGGAAAAGAAAGGCTTCTGCATGTTTATTTGCTTTTGAAATCTCCCTTCTCACACCTGTTCCAACACAGGACACTGGATTATGCAGCACATTAATAAGATTCAACACTTAGCAAGTCACAATGAGGCATGAAGTAGCAAGAAACTCCCAGAACTGTTTCCAAGATGGGAAAGTATCAGGGGGATTCATTTCACGATTGTACCGGAGTCTCCAGGTGTTCCTTTGTGAAAGAATGGGAGGTGGAGGGAGTCACTGGTAACCCCAAAGGCTGAGGATTCATCAATACAATCAATACAATACAATTACCCAAGTGGGTAATATAGGATAAGGCGCTAGATAGGGCCCCTAACTTTGGCCTCCCCTCCTGGTACATTTCTCGCCAATTTCCCTACCCTCTCCCCAGATAGCACTGGCCTCTTCTCCATCAGGGTCATTCCCTCACTTCCCTAGTTGGGAAGTATTTGTCCCTGGTCCCTAGCTCCCAACTGATTCACGGAACTGCCTTCTTTTTGTGAGAAAGGCAAACCACCAGATCCCTGACATCCACTTTGGTGGTATGTGCTGGGTTGTGCCAACAAGGCAAACTCCAATGCTACTGATTCGCTCAGAATTGATCTTTTACCCCCAGGTGACTCCTCCGTCCCCTGGAGCCTGTGGCAGCAGCTCTGTGCTCCTGAAATGAAACCCCTAAACAGCCCCCGCTTTACTCATCTGTTTCCAGGAACCCCCTCCCCTCTACCTGCCCCCCCCATCCCGTTCTCACTGCCGCCACCCTGGCACAGAACCTTGGTTCCCTGGTCCCCCAGACTCCAGCCACAATCCCCTTTTCCTCTTTCCAGCCATTCTGCACTTTGCCCCTGAAGAAACCCCCCATGGGGCCGCCCTGCAGGAGGCCATGTACTTGACATTGAACAACAGGCAAAACTGATCCAGGAAATGCAAGTCAAAGGCAGCGGGGACTTGTGTGTATGGAGAGGGAGTTGGTGTTCTCCAGGGGGCTCAAAATGTTCTACATTTTAACCAGTATGGTTTTTACATGTGTCAACATTCATGGAGCCTTACACTTCAGATCTGTGCCCTTGATATGTGGTAAGCCTCAGTAAGAAAGTAATATAAATGAAGTAGGGTAAGTCTGCCTTTGTTTGGCAAACATCTTTGGAGTGCCACGGAGTGGTGGGGTTTCTGGACCAAACACCACCCCTGTTACTCATGCTTCCCTCGGCCTGCCTTCCAGACTCCCTCCCTGTTCTTCCAGAGGAACATAAGTAAACTAGGAGCTCATGGGCCAGATCCATCCCTCTGTCCCTGGAGGTCCCTCTGAAAGCTCCTGGACTTCACTCCCACCACCGCTTTCTCGTACTCCCCGTCCCACTGGCTGGAATCCCACTGCAGGCCCCAAGCAGAATTCAACCCCCAAGTGAAGCTTCCTCAGCAGGAGGCCTCTCTGCAACCCTGCATTTCTTGGCACATCTCCTGGTGCCTCGTTTTTTGGAAGTTCTGTTTCTCCTGCCTGACCTTTCCTAGTGGACACCTGCTCCTTGAGGCGAGAGCCCCAACTCTGATTCACCTGTGCGGCACAAACACTGGGCTGACCGAAGAGGAGAACACCTTAAACAGCTTCCCAGGGCTACCAGCCTGACCTCATGCCTCATGATCTCATTGATCTCATGCCTCGTGGTGGAAGGGCACTCAGGTTAAGCAGAAGCTTTCTTTACCATTTACCATGACCCGCCTGCTCCGTGACCAACTGCTCTACCCACTAGCAAGAGGGGTTTGACTGCAATGGCTCCTTGAGATACTCCTTGCTCCAAGCGATCTCCAGCGACCTCATCAGAAAAAAAAAAAAAAAAAAAAAAAAAAAAAACAGAAAAGGCAGGGGAAGGAGGGAAGGAGGGAGAAGGACAGGAAAGGGTTAAATATGCCCACCAGTAAGTCTCCTTCTGGGGATATCATCTGTTGATTTCCCCTATGGTCTGTATAGGAGTCACTTCTGTATCCAGAGGAAAGAGCCTTAAAACTTCTGTCTCAGAGGAGGGAGCAGCCCCAGTGTGCGGGTGTCACTTGAATTGGGCACTGAAACCCAGAATGCTGTCAGCTTTGAATTTGTACTTCCACCTAAAACATCACTTCAAAATGTGACTTTGGGTATTAGTTTACCTATACGTATGTTGCACAAAGTATGGATTAATAAATCTATTGATTATGTGCCAAGGTGGGGCCCTGTGCTAAGGGGAACAGAGGATGCAAAAATTAGAATTCACCGTTCCTGTCTCCCACGGGGTTTAAAAGTAGTTTGGCATATGTATGGGATGTTCACTGGAGCACTATTTATATGTGAGAAAATAGAAGAGAAAATTAGAAACAACCTAAATATCCATCATGAGGCGAAGGGACAAATAAACGCAGTGCACTGGCTTCATAGAGTACAATAGAGTAATTTAATGGAACTAACTAGGAATTGTACACGCTGGTGTTAATGGATCTCAAAAATATACTGCGTGAAAAACTTGGATTGTAGAGTGATGCATATTGTACAATACCATTTATGCAAACACACACATAATGAAAATAATACTCTACATAATCCATGAATTCATAATATGTCTGCATGTAGAAGTATATTTTTTGAATGGTTAAGAAGGGCACAGAGCAGGTGTCTCTCTGAGAGAGGGGAAGACACAGGATGGCTCTAGACCCTGCTTTTTCTGTAATGACTCTCATTTTTTTAAAGTAATTAGGAAGGCATGGCCTAAATCCACAAGAAGCTAAGTAATGAGTTCATCGATAACCGAGACAACAATGCGAGCAACACCATGAGGCAGAATGGATTTATTGCCCAATAATCAGCATCTGCAATCAGGGCCAGTTTAGAAGAGGAAGAACCCGCTAGGTGTCTGGAGCCCTGAGAAGGAGCTAGGGAGTTAGCACTTCCTTGGAAGTCTTTGGGAAAGGGAATGCAGCGACAAAGGTGGAGTTTTGTAAAGATTCATCTGGCCACAGGCGTGCAATATAAACATTTGCATAATGAGAGTATGTGGGGTTTTTTCCCTCATCCTTGTCAGGCCCTGGGAAACTGAAGAAGACAGTATTACATAAACTAAGCTCTGAGAGGAAATCAGGTTAGGAAATGAGGGATGCTTTGGTAGAAACCTTGAGCCAAATGAGCGAGTGATCAGTGACTCTCAGGGGAACCTGGCGGCCAGCAAAGTTTACTCATGAATCTCCCTCATTGGGTTGTGAGCCCCTCAGGGGCTGGGGCTGTGATGTTTTCCTTCCTAAAGTCCCAGTGCATGGAACAGTGCATGATGTTGAGGTAATAGGAGACATAACGAAAGGGAAGGAACGGGATGGAAAGGAAGGAAGGGAAATTGCAGAAAGGTCAAAGAGGACAAGGACTTAGATGAGGTTTGTTGCTTGAATGGCTAACTCTTTAGATCTGTGGCACATCTGTCTCCTTCTCCATTTTCCTCTCCTAGACCCTTCCCTTGGAGTATGACCTTGACTTGCTTCTTGCCAACTCCCACCTCCGCTCCATGGCTGAACCCCTAACGCCCTGGGGTTCTTCTCTAAGATGGGAGTGGGGAGTGGCTGTCAACTCTCAGGGAGGTCCAGTATGTTGAGGTCAGAAGAAGATAAAATTTAAAAAATCACGTGGAGAGTTGAGCTGGGAAGATCCTCATAGAATTTGGGTGCGGGGGAAGCGATACATATTGCTGATTTGGGCAGGGGGTATTTATTCTAACCTAAGGCAGAGGTGATATGAATCTACAGAAAAGGGGATCGGGCAGGTAGAAGGACTGGGGCCAGATTATAGAAAATTGGGTGAGGAGCTGATTCACGCAGAAGTTTTCAAATGTGGGGCTCAGAATGCCAGGATTCCACAGACAACCTCCAGGGGTTTCCCAAACAATGAGGCTGGTTGTGCCAAGGAGTGAAGATTAAATCTGCCAGAGGGACCTGTTCATCTATTATCTGTCTTACATCAGAACCTGAGTTTTGAGTAAGATTTCACTTGAAGGAAGGAGATAGGGATGGGGAGGGGTGGGGAGAGAGAGATCATTGTAACTAAAACATTTGAAAGAACATTCAGTTATCCAGTTTATTTGCCCTCTCTTGCTCATAAAATGAGATTTTATATAATAAGTATTCTAGGTTAAAAAAAAAAAAAAGTCTTTCAGTGTGTGTTAGTGTTGGGTTAAACTCAGGAGAAGAACTGAACCAAAAGACAAATTCATTTGGAATCATTGCCTACTCCCTCTCCTTCTCAGGATAGGGATCACTTCCAGAATGTCAAAGCTAAGAGATTCCAAGCCCAATATATGGGAAGCAAGGAGGTGTAGATGATCAGGGACTGGTTCTTGTTAATAATCACTCACCTGCTCTCTCAGGCAGGAGCTCTGCTACCCTTACACACGTAATCTTATTAACTGTCTCCGCAGGCTGTGAAGTAGACCCTATCGCCATCCCTGCTGAGGCTCAGAGAGGTAGGGAGACTTACCCAGTGTCACACCAGATGGCAAGAAGCAGAGCTGGGCTTTGAATCCAGGCAGCCTGATGCTGAAGTCCTGACGCTGAAGTCCGAGACTTCAGCCGGTCTAGGACTACCTCCCAAAGACAATGCCCTGAGTGGGAATGGATGTAGCAAGGTGCAATCACCTGCTGCAAAGGTCCTTGCGAAGAGAGAGCAACACTTCCACCTCTGAGAGGGCCCCCTGGGACACAGTCCTCCACAGGAAATTCCAGGAACCCTCTCTCTGTTGGGGCAGCTGCCTCCTTGGGCCCTTGGGTGGACTGACCACACCCAGAAGGTTCATTCTCTTCTGGATGCCACATCCTTGGAGAACTTTAAGGGATCTTAACATTTAATCACTAAACAGGAGGATGACATACCTGGCCAAGCATCGGGAGAAGAGAAGAGAAGCATTTAATTTTCAAAAAGAGAGGAGTAGAAGGGCAGGCAAGAGCTCTCTCAAACATTCAGAAAGCTTTCTTGAGGAAGAGTGACCAAACTAGTTTTGTACAGCTCTGGGTGACAAAGCTAGGATCAAGGGGGAAGTAAGACAGAGACGAATTTCAAATCAAGAATACAACTTATTTTCTTTAACTCTGTTTGAAAATAAAGTTGGCCACACTGGAGGTAGGGAGCTCTCTGGAGGTAGGGAAGCAATCACACAAAGGCAGAGAATCAGGAATCTTGATTGTTGAGAAAGAACTTAAACGTTGGGGAGAAGGTTCAATGACTACTGAAGCCTCTTCTGACATGAAGATTCCACAGGTTTATAATTAGGATGTTTCTTTTCCTTTTCAAAACTTCTCACTGAGCCAAAGACCTAAGAATGAACTCAGGGGGCATTCCAGCCACTGAAAGTATATTGTCTTATAAATTCCTATATTCCTCATGTCTGTGCAGAGGGGGCCCCGCCTATGGCAAAGGTCTGTGCATCTGTCATCAGGGGTTACATTTTTCACACTAATAGTATGAGTCAGAATAAATACCATCTCCATTTGGGAGACAGTCCTTGACAGAAGAGAATTGGCCTCCTTGATGAGGAATATATGTCAGGCACTGATAATAGGGAAATCCTTTTGAGCCGAGCCCCAGAACCTGAGCAGTCATAATGAGACCGATTTAATGAGCCTCCTGTTCTACAATATTAATTACAATCCTGTCACAGAAGGCAGCCAGCTCAAAATAAAATAGGTAAAATGCACAAGAATTGGATCACATTCAGAATCTTTTTCCCAGATACAAATAGGCTTGCAGTCCTGTACATATGTCTATAGCAAGTGAATGGATTTAACGCCTTCTTGAAGCTGTTTGGAAGAAATACTTCTGGAGTTGCTCTAAACAGTAGAAATGCTTCTGAACTTTGGGCTTCTGTCTCAGGATGCAACTACCCCAAATCTACCTTGTGAGCCTGATCAGTCCCAACTTGTTGCTACCTTGGAAAGAAAACTTAAAGGGAGCAGCAGAGGCCCTTCTTATCAAGCAGGTAGGCATCCTTCCAAGCCTTTATTTGGTCAAGTCTCACAAATCTTTTGTCTTAAAGAAAAGGAATTTGAGGGCACCTTGGGTGGCTCAGTCAGGTATCTGACTCTTGATTTCGGCTTGGGTCATGATGTCAGGGTTGTGAGGTCGAGCCCCATGTTGTGCTCCAAGCTGGGCATGAAGCTGACAGGTTGCCCTTTAAAAGTAGCTGAGCGGCGCTAAGCGGCTTGTTGAAGGGCAGACAGCCAGTTTGGCAGAGCCAGGATTCATACCCAGGTTGACTGATTCCAGGGCGAGGATACTTATTATAAGGCCATGCTGTGCCCTGTGTTTGCAGGCTCGTTCACTCAGCAAATATTAATTGAGCACCTCCTATGTGCCAGGCACTGTGCCAGGTGCTGCGCAGAGACAAATAAGACACAAGCCCTGTCGGAGATGTTGGGCAATTCCAGCAGATCTTAGCAAACCATCCCTCTTCCTGGGGCTCTGCTTCTGGAAATGGTAAAGTATAACCAGAGCCCTCATGAGGGGGCAAGAGTTAGGGAATGGGGGACAGGTGCTAGCAGACAGCAGGTGACAGTGGAGTCCTTGAGATCGAAGTGGCAGGAGCAAGGATACTGTTCAAATGTTGAGATTTTCTGTGATAGAGAAAGGCGAGAGCATCCTGAGAGGAAGAAGATGGAAGGAGGCAGAACTTGAGGTAGGCCCTTGAAACTAGACACGGTGAAGGAAGATAGACAATGTGTATGATACATGCTCTAAGTCCGTTGAAATGTTCTCCTGTGGACATAACCCTCTCTCGCTGTAACTCCAACCCATGGAAATTTGCCTCATGGACAAAGGACTGACTCCAAGGGGTTCGTCGCCAGTCAGTCAAAGAGGCCACCATGGTTTTCTTCTCTTTTCTGGGTTGGTGAGATAATTTTTTTTTTAAGATTTTATTTATTTACTTGAGAGAGAGAGCACAAGCAGGGGCAGAGAGAGAAGCAGACTCCCCAGTGAGCAGACTTCCACATTGATCAATGTGGGGCTTGATCCCAGGACCAAAGGCAGATGCTTAACCTCAGGTGTCCCAGTGGGTGAGATCTTGATGATGCAGAGAGGCTGGAAGAGGCTGATAAAGAAGGCATGGGGGAGGACAAACATGGAATTCTAAGCCTCCACTCGAGCAGGCTGTGGTCACCCAAATCTGACACAGGACCCCAGAAACAGTGGAAGCAAAGCCTATGTCCACACATGCTGAAGATCCAGAGGCATGTAAACTCACACTGACCCTGGCCCCAGATCCCACTGACTTGTGAACCCATGAAAGAGTCAGTGCTCACCCCCACACCCTACTCCCACTGCACAGGCAGCCCGACCGGGACCACCAAGCTCGCCCCATGTCAAGACTCCTGTCTCTCAAGAGCTTCTCCAATTTCAGCATGTGTTGGAATCAACTGCAGGGCTGGTTGAACCACAGATTGTAGGCCCCCTCCAGAGCTTCAGATTCAATAGGGACAGTGCCAAGAATTGCTTTTCGAACAAGTTCCTGGGTGATGCTGATGATGGGCATCCCGCACTTTGAGAAATGCTGCTGTGTGGCAGGAGGCGAGTTGCACCTCTCCAGGAAGACCTACCCCAGCATGCCAGCCCCTCTGGCTTCTCTCCCCAGTCTTGAGCACATTTAAGTTAATATATACTGCAAAAATAAACCCCCTGCCTCGAGAAAGAGCTAGGAAGGCAATAGAATATCAGAGAATTCAGTTAGCTCAGAGCCCTGTGCAGGGTATGAGAGATGGGAACTATGATGAACAGGGAAATTTATACCCCAGTAAAAGTGGACAACTCACTGGGCTCCAGCCAGACTTGGCTGGGTGCGACTGCAAGCCCAACATAGCCAGGTCTTCTTGCTCTCAAGAGAAAGCAGAAATCCCAACTTTTATATAAAATATCCCCCCAAGTTTTCAAAGTCGCTTCAGGGTTTTTAAAGACACAGTAGGATGGGTGAGATAACCTTTTAGAGCTTTAGTGAAGGTGGCTTGGGCTTGTAGTAAAATGTTCCAGGGATGTGTTCTGGCCTCTCAGACGGAGGAAGATTAGAAACATGTCTGTGGGGGCACCTGGGTGGCTCAGTCATTAAGTGTCTGCCTTTGGCTCAGGTCACAATCCCAGGGTCCTGGGACTGACCCCCGTGTTGGGCTCCCTGCTGTTGGGGAAGTCTGCTTCTCCCTCTCCCACTTCCCTTGCTTGCATTCCTGCTCTCACTATCCCTTTCTCTGTCAAATAAATTTTTAAAATCCTGAAGGAAGGAAGGAAGGAAGGAAGGAAGGAAGGAAGGAAGGAAGGGAGGGAAAGAAAGAAGGAAGGAGGAAAGATGTCTATGAGAGCCAGCCAGTCCTGTTATATTCTTTCCAAAACCCATCACCCCACAGTCTAATCATGAGAAAGTCAACCCACAAACCCAGACTCGGGGACATTCTGGAGATACCTAACTAGCATTCCTCAAGATTCTCAAGGTCATAAAAATTAAAGAAAGCCTAAGAGGCTGGAACAGACCAGAGGTGACTAGAGAGTCTGTACTGGATCCTGAAGCAAAAGGAGGGCATTAGTGGAAAAACTGAAAAAACAAAACAACAACAACAAAAACCCTGGAGTTTCATGTATAGCAACATACCAATAATAGGTTCTTAGTCTTGGCAAGTGTACTATGCTAATATGAAATAGTGGAACCTGAACGAAGGCTACACAAGAACTCTCTGTTCCAGCTTTGTCTATAAATCTATAATTATTCTCAAATTTAAAAATACATTTAAAAATAATTAATTCTTAAAAACTACAACGAAGAAAAAGTCTACAGGCAAAATATGGTCTGTGAGCTACTGGGTTTCAGCCTTTTATTTAAAAAAATAATAATAATAAAGTATTCTATTTTGTAGAATCCTAGATGTGCTATTTGTGATCTTGGGCTTTAAAATTCCTGGTTTATGCAGGCAAAGCTGGAGTTCCAGCAAGTTTAAATCACTTCTGTGAGATGTCACAATGAAGGGAGATAATCTCCATGTCTACCTCCCTGTCCTCACCTCCTACTGTCCTCTCTTGACTTCAGGTATAAAAACACCTTACTTCCTCTACCAGATTATAAGCAATGTGAGAGCACCGTTCATGCATTTTTTTAAAAAGATTTTATTCATTTATTTGACAGAGATCACAAGTAGGCAGAGAGGCAGGCAGAGAGAGAGGGGGAAACAGGCTCCCTGCCCAGCAGAGAGCCCGATGTGGGACTCGATCCTAGAACCCTGGGATCATGACCTGAGCCGAAGGCAGAGGCCTTAACCCACTGAGCCACCCAGGCACCCGGTTCATGCATTTTTAGTATTTGTAACTTAGCATCTCTCATATAAGGAGTATTTAATAAATAGTCCTATTTCGGGGGACACTTGGGTGGCTTAGTCATTAAACGTCTGCCTTGGGCTCAGGTCATGATCCTGGTGTCCTGGGATTGACTCCTGCATCGGGCTCCCTGCTCGGCAGGAAGCCTGCTTCTCCCTCTCCCACTCCCCCTGCTTATGTTCCTCTCTCGCTGTCTCTCTCTGTCAAATGAATAAATAAAATCTTTTTTTTTTTAAGTCCTATTTTAGTTAATACATGGAAGAGGAATGGTTTTTTAACTCTTGTATCTCCCTCACTATAATCAGGAAATGTCTGTCTAAGGATTAACTGTGTGAATCACTTAAGGACTCTGGGGCGCAGTTTCTCCTCTGTAAAATGAGAGCTTGGACTAGGTCCTCTCCACCACAAGATATGGTCCAGAGGAGTCCACTAGGAATGCAAACTCCTGGGCCCCAGTCCATAGCAACTGAACTAGTATCTGCATCTTAACAAGATTCCCTGAGGTGATTTCTATGCATTAAAATTTGAGAAGGACTGCACTAGTTCAAATCTTCATGGGCATCAAAATGGGGGTGCTTAAACATGCAGGTATATATGCCCCAGGACAGATCAACAAAACGAGAATCTCTGAGCATGGAAGCTGGGTGTCAGCATTTCTAGTGAGTTCCCTGGGGCTTCACTTTGAGAAACACTAGGGATGTCAAGCATGTACTCACACTCTACTGAAGGCTGTTCGGGAGAGCAAAGGATGATGGAGGATGAGGCTACCAGAGGGCATGAGTAAGCGCTCAGTCTTTGAGACAAACCTGACTTCAAATCTGGATCTGCCTCTTATGACTATAGCCTTGGTCTAATTGCTTCAATTGCTTAACCTCTTTAAGCAACTTATTTTATACAAATAAATAAATACTTGCACATATTATATATATATATGTGTATATATATATATGTGTATATATATATATATATATATATATGTGATATTTGTTAATAAATATGCCATACAGACATACACTTATATATTACATACTATATGCACACAGCCTCGAGAAGCTTTGGGCTAACCCATATAAGGAAACAGTAACTTCAAAAGTTGAATGGAAGGTATGTGGGTATTAATTTTATTACTTGCCTTGTAATTACACATATATAGTATATAATCTTTTGAGTGTATTATCTATTTCACAATGAAAAAGGGTAATACAACCTAAATGAGGTTAATCACTAAAATGTGTCATCTCATTATCTCCCCAGCTCATCCATGTTGCCATCTTGGAAAGTGAGGTCATGACCCACTGGGAAGTTGGCTGAGAACTTGACTCTGTGGAGGTGTTAGCCAGATGTTCTGTGAAGCTAAGGGCATATCATTCTTCCTGGAGCTTGTGGGGGCCAAACTTGAAGAGACATGAGGGGACCCCACTCAACTAAGAAAGAACTTTATTCATGCTTTGTGGGGACCTGCATCAGCAATCCTATCCCTGCCAGCACCACCACTACAGACACACTGAATTCCTGGAAACCAGTAGGCAGGCTCAGAAACAGGACTCCGGGGAAGTTCAGAATGACTCATTTTCCCATTTTCCCCCTTCCACTTCAACATTCCTCAGCTGAAGCTTTCCAACAACTGAAATAAGTTATTCATGCTCCTTGCTAGGGTCCATTACTGTCTTCAACCATCTCCCCCTTTTCCAGGGAGATACCTTTTAGTGTGTTGAGTGGTAAGTGTGGGGCAGGTGGGCTGCCGGTGGACAGCCAGCATTTGACCCTGACAGTCAAGGTCATAGGCCTTTTTCTGGGCCTCAGCTTCTTTCTCAAACAAGCAGAAGGGTCAGGTGATCTCTCAAGCTTTTTGAAGCTTTAATACTTGATGGTTTGGACCTAGTGTTTGGGCCTCTCAGGGGGAAGGAAGGAATAAACATTTTCAAATCACATCACCCCACTGATTTCTTATGTTTTTCCTGCCTTGTTTCTTATAAGATATTTTTATGTAGAAAATAAATGGGGCAGGTAGTTAGTTGTGTTTAGCCAAGTAAATAATAAAAATAGCTAATATGTAATACAATCACCACTCAAAGTACTTGACAATATATTGATTCAACTGAGGAAGACACCATCATTATCATTATCCCCAACTTACAGATAGGTAACTGAGGCATGGAGCAATTACATGGTTTGTCCAGGGTGACACAACTTGTATGTGGCAAAGCCAAGATCATGAATCCAAGTAGTTTAGGGCTGGAATCCATGCTGTGCTTCACTGCCTTCAGACTGATGGTTTCCAGATATGTGCCTGAGAAACTGGCCTTTCTCTGAGGAGGTAAAGCCAGGAGATCTCATTTTATGAAGCTTGGAAACTACTAAGCATCCAGAAGTTTAAAGCCTTTCTTTAGAATTGTTTTTGTCCCAGATTCTAAAAATGATCCTCTGATTTTTGCCAGCAAAGGTATCCAAAGGTTTGTCTTAAAAGTTCTTTATCAGTCACTTCTTAACGGAGCAGCTGTGGGATGGTTTTGAAACACAGGACACATCAAGGCAGTAGAGAGCCCACTTAACCGAAATGGGAAAGCAGGCTTCATCCACCCCGACCCAAGAAGTGGTGCACCTTGGAGAAGGGACTTCACCTCTCTGGACCTCAGATTTCTCACTTGCAACATAAAGTAAAGACAGTGGACTCTGGAGGTCCTTTGCCTCTTTAAAAGAGACTGTGAGTCTCTGTTCTTCCCCCAGCTACACAAGTTGTTGGCGATGAAGAGATAAGGCAAATGACAAGCAAGTTTCGACGGTGTTCTGAAAGCAGACACCAGACATGTAAATTCAGATCCCAGGAATGTGAGAGAAAGCTCTGGCATGGGCTTCCTATTTGAATGAGCAACTAATCAATGCAGAAACACCAGATAATTAAAAGCCACGTATTCATTTCCAGACTTTGCTCATCACAGACTCATCCTTCAAGCTACCTCTTTTTACCAAAGTTCATCCTAGGCGCAGAAACCATAGACAAGAAGGGATCTTTCCCCACCACGATTTCTCTTCACCTTCTCCTTTTCACATTTGATGACAGAAACAAAACTTTTCAAATATTCCACACAAAATATTTGAGACTTCCAAAGTTTGTGAATCATAACATATCATCAGTCTGTCCAAAACATGACAAATAGATTAGAAGCTCCTTTGTTATATACCTCAGCATCTGATGAAGCACAGACACTGGACAAATATTTGTTGATTAATAACAAATGTGTTGATGCAAAGTTCTGACTGTTACCAATGAAAAATCAGGCTCCTTCCTATATATGCTGACTATACCTCAGTTAATCGCATACTCCATTCATCATCAGACCAGCCATGAAGCCCTCCTCAACGTTGACCTCAGAAACTAAGATTTTACTAGAACACACGATGCCCAGACTGCCCTCCCATGCATGTCACTGAGAAATGGGTGAGAGATATCCAGTGCACACACACCAACACCGGAAGTCCCTAAAGCTTGGGAAACCCTGAGCTTGGGACCTGATGAGGGTTTGGTGGATTATTCCCCAGCCCTCTCACCCATTTGGTTTTGTAAACTCCAGAGGTTGAGCCAAAGGTGTTGGTGAGTAAGTGAAAGTGCCTGGGGAAGGGGAGGAAGGGCAGGATTGTTAGTGAATTTAAGAAGTCACAGTACAGCGGCCACAGCTACTTTCTCTTAAGAACCCAGTGTTCTCACTTTGAGGGACACTGGATCTCAATGACAATGCCATCTGACCTGGGAAAAGCCTGCCTTGTTCAAGCCAAGGAACTTGAATCAATTATCTTAGACTGTGTCTTTGCAATCAGAACCCTGCGGCAGAGTAGCCTGAGGGTCTTTTCTATAAGACCTTTCCTTGAACAGGTGGCTAATGTCCACAGCAGGCATGAACCATGAGTTAATTTGAGATTCAGTTCTGGTGCAATCCATGTTCAATTATCCAGGCAGATCATTGGTTAGTCTAAAGAAACTCTGTGCTTAGTTTTCAATGGCACTATCTGAGGTGACCTTGGATCCCTATAAGGATTTGAGGAAGCTGATCTTTACCCTTTGAGAGTTTAAGCACTTATGACTTACTCCAAGCAACTATTAGCCTTACAAAGAAGATGGGGCTTCTCTCGTTTCTAACTGGAAATGACACTAAGCCAAGGCTTGGAGAGTCTAGTCCTGGAATTTCAATTCTGATGAACAGAGAATGCATATGGCCATTGGCTAAGTTTTCACCCTCAGCTGAGTATTCTTCCTCTCTTAGAAAGACTCCCAGTAACTGTCGTAATTCCACCTATTCTTGTATAGTTCTTTTCAATGTCTCAAAGACCTTCCCAGCAGTATCTCATTTGAATCAACTGAATTCCAAATCTGTTTAGTTTAACTTGGCATTCTGTTAAAAGTTTTCTCCGTTTTTAGCCAGTTCCAGAATCCCCCTCAACTCTCTAATGCCAAGCACTTCATGGCCTCCTCGAAGCCACCTGAGTTAAGAAGACAAAGGGTCAGGAGCAGTGCTGTCCAGGGAAGCTTCCTATGATGACGGAGATATTCTATCACTGCACTGTCCAATAAAGTCACCACTAGCTCCATACGGCTACTGAACACTTGAAATGTGGCTACTGTCACTGAGAAACTGAATGTTAAATTGTATTTCATTTTAATAAATTTACATGAAAACAGCCACACAGGAGGAGTAGTGCCATATTGGCCAGTATGGTTCTGGGGAGTTTTCACAGTACAGATACAGAAAAGGTTAAACTATTATTGGTCATCATCACTTAACCTTCTTTTATTTCCAATTGGTACTCATTTCCACACATGGAAATTTCAAGATTTTTTAGACTTTACAACAAATTTCCATTGAGTCCACTTGGCTTACTGCTGGCGTTGTCTGCTTTCCCCTCAAATGCAAACATCGCTCAATACACTGTGCAGCAGTAGCAACTTTATTCTTCTGTAGGGTCTAGGAACCTTCACATCCCTGCTGGGAGGGCTCCATGCTCTCAGGCTTGTGAATTCCCCACCCTGCACCCACACAGCTCAGGCCTTCTAAAGAGTGCCCTTTGTCTCCTTGGCTTGTGTGTCAAGGAGGCAAAGGGTTCTGCTGCATGGCAATTAATCAAATGGCCCACTTCTACCTTTGATCTGAGAGAAAATAGTCAAGATAACATTGAAGAGGAGAAAGTGAGAGACGGTGACAGAGAAATGTCTCCAGAGGGTGGGGGAGGGAGAGGAGAAACTGCCAGAGACACAAGGGGGAAAGGGAAGGTGGAAAGGGGAAGAGAGAGATGGTAGTGAAAGGCATGGGTATTTCATTCTCTATTCCATATTGTTAGAAAAATCCAAGTGTTTGACACCACCTTGACAAGTTCCTTTTCTACGCTTAGCCATATTCAAGCCACCAGACATACTAACTCAGAGAAGGGGCCTGACAGAGCTCTATTGGGAAGAAATGGGTTTTGATAATGCCTATTAATGTCCTACTCCAGGGTCCCGAGGTCAAGAGCTGTACCTAAAGTCAGGGCTCAGGAAGTTGTTGACTAAGAGTGCACTCCAAGGGAAATACCATGAGCCCTCAGGTCTCTGAGAGCTCCTACAGACATTTAAACTTTCTTTATCCTGGCTGAAAAACCAGAAATCCATGATTATCTGCAGAGAAGGCAAGAGCTAGCAATCATGGTGATTAAATACAATAGCTCAGTAGCAAAACCCTTCTGAGGGCCTCACAGGGTTTACCTTTAAATGAAGCTCTTTAGACAACGGCTGGGTGGAGAGCAACCCTGGAAAAGAGGATTGAGAAAAAATGGTGTCATTTTGTTCAACTAAAGAGAAATGAAGTATTCAAAACCAAGGGTTTATGTTGGCATTTGTTTTGCTCTTCTTAAAAAAAAAAAGAATGAAAGAAAGAAAAAGAGCTTTAATATGTGTTCTTTTTGTAGATCTTAGAAACATGTGAGAGATACACTGAGCTGTTAGATATGAAAAATTATGAATATTCCACTCAATAATGAAGCATGTCTTCTTTTCTTCGCCCTTTTAATGACAGAATTTCCTGCACAATCCATTTTAATCCAATTCTTTGATATTTAAAAAAAAATGGAGACTCCTCTAATTGATTCATAGAGCAAGTTTATTTATCCAAAGGAACGGAGAAAAGCTAGGTTGGAAGATAACTACAAGCTTCTTGGTGAGGTTACGAGTTGGCATTATTCGGAGACGCATCAAATTGATCTGCAGCTTTTCTAAGGGACAAACTTGATGATTTCACTTGATTGCATAAACACAGACCCAAACACACTTACCCTCTTCACTGCTGTGAGCTTTGCTAGATTTGGGGCCAAGCTATAATGTTATAAATGTTCTGCTTGAGGAGTCCAACTGTCTCCGGTTCTGTAAAACAGGTCCAGTTTTCCCTCCCCAGACACTGGAGTCTGGTTGGTTATATCCGTCACAGGTGAAAGGGTTTGTTCTCAGCCTATCCAACTCAAACCCTCTAGGAACCTTTTTGAAAACCACAGAATATCATTCCATGCTTGATTTTGCACTAAGATCTTTCAATGGGTTGAAATATACAGCCTGTAAGAGCAGGTGTTCCCAGCTCCCGGCCCAGCTCCACGCCTGAGCAGGCTGCAGAGGGCATGCCATTCTCATTAAAAAGGCACCATCTCCATCCATGTCTCTTCTTGGAAAATGCTCACCTTGCTTCAGAGAGGGGGATGGGGACAGATGCTGGCCACATCTTGACCAATTCAACTCACAGGAGAACTTTTGCTTGCCAATGGAGGAAAAGGAAAGACATAAATGAGCATTCACACATGGCTGTTCTCTAGAAACCCCCAGAAAGTTCCTCCAGTGTTCTGAAGGACAAACCTCTGCCTTAGCCCTTATCTGTTCACCTACATTCATCCAAACATGGAGGGAAAACCCAACAAGTAACTCCAGTTCCCCTGAATGACCAACTGAAAGTTTAGATAATTGTGTAAATGGTTGGAAGGACAAGGAAGATTTTCAGATGAGGAGGGCTCAAAGACTCATTTTACTCTCCTAATTTAAAAATAAAGTCCAAATTTTGGTCCATCAGTGACTTACCCAAGCTGACAAAGTAACAGCCCTTCCTGAAGAGCTGGCCCATCAGCTCTGCGCTAGAGCTCATCTACACTGCCAAGTAACAATGAAACATTGCAAAATCACAAAGACTCGCTCCGTCCATTTGACTGGGATGTCACATACAGCACTGAGAAAGAATACCTCCTGTCAGAGGTCCACCCACGGCCTTTGCTGCAGACTTGAGGGTGGGGGTGGGGTGGGGTGATTGTGCAGGCGGGCAGCCCTGCACCTTCCACAGCCAACTTGTTCGGGCCAGAAGCATTTCTTCACATTGGCCTGGCTAGCTGGCGCCAGGCCTTCAAAAACAGGAGGAGGAGAAAAAGATCATTCTTGTCGAAATAAATACATAGTGTTGTTTCCAAACACTTCATTTCTTTGGTACTTCATACTTTCTATAACAAACAAACAAACAAACAAACAAACAGAAAGGAGTGAGGGGACAGAGGGTGTTGCTCCACTGAGGACATATAGGAGAACATCAGAAGAACCACATGAGGGCAAGAAATTAGAAGGCACTGAACTCTCTGGGGTTTGATGAATATTATTTGTTCTAAAATATAATAACACTTATCAAGTGCTTACTATGTAACAGGTATGGGCATCCACTATTTCTTCACTTCAAATCCATATTGCCCTGTAGGGCAGGCATTCAGTCTCCCTTCCACAGCTGAGGAAAGTGGAGCTTTTGTCCAAAGTTGCAACGATGGTAACAGAGAAAGGCAGGATTTGCACCCAGCTAATCTGACTCCAGGGCCTAGCTCTCTGCTGTCACAGCCAGACAGTGTGCCAAGGGCTCCCTCTAACCCAGCTGACTTCTTCAGAGCAAGAGAAGGTCTTTTCCATGTCACATTTCATAATCTACCCACCACTACATTTTAGGAAATCCATCTTTCAGAGGCTTTTCACTGGCTCCCTCCCCAGGGTGGAGAGAGCAAGGACCATGTCAAGGGGAGTCATCCGGACAAGAAATCAGACATCACTCACAGGTGGCCAGCACAAGTTCATAAGGACAAGGTCAGGCCAGACAAAGGCCAACCACATTTTCTTTTTAATAAGGTTATTAGTCTGCTCAACCAAGGAACATGCTGTGTCTGACTTTCAACAAGATGTTTGGCCAAATCTCTCAAGATATTCTGTGGACAGGAAGGGGAAAGGCAGAGGCTGGAGTTTTGGCAACTGCCCTCCCCAAGGATGACTAGTGGATAGTTTGATGTTGGTCTCAGACATCGTTACCCAACATTTTCATCAAGAACCCCGACAGGCTGAAACCCCACAGGTACTCCCACTGCCCTTCCACTGATAAGGGTCTCTGCCAGTCCCATCCACCCACACATATGACCTGCTCCTTAGGCCATGCTTTCTTTATCTCTGGTTTTGGACTCCTGTGATTCCCCAGGCTGGAACTCTCTTCTGTCTCTGATGTCATAGCTTTACATCTCAGCTTAGAGGTCACCTCCACAAGGAAGCTTTCCCTAACCACTGCCTGCCAAGGCTGGACTAGATGTTCACCTCTGGACCTCTCTCCCCACTGCCACGTGTGCCCAGCACATGCCATACTAACCTCATCAAAACCAGGAAAGCACATGTTGTTGATGACTAGTTTCTGTACCTCTTTAGACCATGAGGTCCATGGGGGAAGAGATGCGTCTGTCTTAGTCATAATATCCAGTATCATGAATTGGCATACCATAGGTTTTCAACAAATATTTGTGGAATGAATGATTGAACAAAATCAAATAATCTTAGATGAATAATGACAAACTCAGAATCCAAAAACGTTTCCATAATCTTGGATGGTGGGGTAAGTCCAACAAGATTAATTTCAACTAGGATAAACGTAAAGTAAAACACATGGGTGTTAAGGGAAAAAAAAGTCACAAATGAAAACTAGGTGAGGGAGGCATGATTTTAGCATCACATGCGAAAAAAACTTGGGATTTTAATTGACTGAGAGTTGAATGCGATTGGGTCTCCCAAAAATATCACACATTTTTAGTCCTTATGATTAGGAATCAAGTGTCTAGAAGTAATGAATTCCAAACTGGTCAAACCACTCTGAGCACTGTGACTATTCCAGTGCCATATTTTAATACCAAAGATGACCAAACAGACTGCATTTAGAGGGAAACAGTCAGAATGAAGAGAGTATTTAGAGTTAAGTTATGCAAATAATAGCCAAAGAACTCTGGGTTGTTCAGCCTACACCAAAACAACAACAACAACAACAAAGTTTTAGGTAGAGGACATGATCACTGTTATGTAGAGAGCAAAGTAGACATGTTCTCTCTTCAAAGTGGGACCAACATCAGTGGCAAGAGCTGCAGGTAGGCAGGAGAGATTTTTATTTCTGTGTAGAATTAATTGTAATGGGATCAGAGCTGGTAGGAATGGGTGGGGCTCAGGCTGAGGAGGTTTGGGAGAGACTCCATCCCTAGAAACTTTCAATCCAACAAGTCTTCGACCAAATGGATGTGCACTTGGCTAGGATGTCATACTGGGGATTTTAAAAACCAGGTGCAGGTTTCAACTTGACAACCTCCACCAAGCCTCTTCCAGATCATTCAGAAAAGGACCTGTGGGGGCGCCTGGTTGACTCAGTGGGTTAAAGCCTCTGCTTTCACCTCCGGTCATGATCTCAGGGTCCTGGGATGATGCCCCGCATGGGGCGCTCTGCTCGGCAGGGAGCCTGCCTCCCTTCCTCTCTCTGCCTGCCTCTCTGCCGACTTGTGATCTCTCTCTCTGTCAAATAAATAAATAAAATCTTTAAGAAAAAAAGAAAGAAAGAAAGAAAAAGAAAAGGACCTGTGTGGGCCTCCTATTGCTGCATTTCAGTAACATCCTCAGCTTCCCATGCTAGAGATAGCCACATTGCTCAATCACACAAACCTTGAGCAGTTTTACTTCTGTGTTGTTACATCTCACCTTCCAACATTAGCTAAAAGTTAGGAGACCTGGTTTCTAGTCCTAGATCTGCTGCTGATTGGCTGTGGGCTTATCATCTTGTTTAAGCTCCAATTCTTTGTAAAGTCTGGGCTCATCAGTCACTTAGTTATTTCCATACCACCTGCAAGTTCTAAAACATTACTGTTTCTCAGACTTGGTTCTTGGACCAGAATCACCAGAATCACCAAAAGAATCTGCTTAATATACAGATACTTGGACCCCATCATAAAATCTGGGAGTGGAGTCCAAGAATATGAGTTTTTAACAAAGCAGCATCAGACATTGTTAACATGCTCACCGACGATTCTGAAACAAAAGAGTTTGTGTTCCCTTGAGATGAGAGCAAGTAAGCAGAACTCAGGCATAGAAAGGTTAACTCAGTTACCTAGACCTCCCAGCAAAATTATTCCTAGAAGAAAATAATTAGGTTATTTCCTGTTTTCTCTGAGGACCTGAAGATTTAAATGATGAGGAGGGTAGAGAACAAGAAAAATCTCTAAGACATGTCTTAGTAGGGCTAAGTGGGGCTAGCCCCAAATCCTGTCTGGTAAGGAAGGATTCAGAGTTCTGAGACAAGAGGCAGAGCAAAGACTGGAATCAGCTGAGCACAAGAGCAGGCCTAGCCCACAGACTGCAGGGACCACCCCACAGCTGTCAGCAAGCTCTCCCTAAACCCATTTTTATCCTCGGGAGTCACGTGACTCAGGTTTTGAAAAATTGGGAAAATGGGAAAAGCAAGGGTTTACTTAACAGAAAAACACCCAATGCCAAGCCTGGGAAAGCAAGACTTGTATATGGAGCAACGCCACTGTCCTAGGAAATGTTCATTAACCCAGAAGTAGCTCTACAAACGCTTTGCATTTCCTTCCCCAATTTCAAAGTCCCAGAGAGCTGTTTTCCCAAACTTGCCATGAAACTTCCCTGGTTTGAAGACCTAGTGAAATTAGTACAGTTCTTTATTTGGATTGGTAACAAGACGTCTGAAAGCCCTTTGGCTGCAGATCCCATGTAGGTGTGACAGATCCCATGTAGGTGTGAGACTGTCACCACCGGCGAGTCTACTTTCTTCTCTATATTTTCACTGAGGTTTTCCCAACACTGAGAATTATAGTGTACGTTTTCCTTAATCTTTATTTAAAAAGCACGTGACATCGCTGATTTTGAAAATGCTGGTTTTGTCCTGTAACTTATGGTCCAGGCAAGCATCCTAAAATAACAGAGAGTTTTACTAAGTCCGTTGCTTGCATAAGGTTCACTCTCTGATATTTAAGCTGAAAAATCCCAGATGCTGGCACATTCAATATTTATACATTTAGCAACAACTCCAGACCCTGCCTCTCCCAAAGCACTCCCTCCCCAAAAGCAAATCCAGGAATGCTCATCACACATGTAAATATTGCCTAATATAGGGTTTCCAGCTGTTCAGATGAGACACATTGAATCAGGTTGTGATGATAAATTCATGGCTAAGACCACAAATCTTTCAAGTATTGGGGTCTTGTACAAACCAAAACAACTTTGATGTCCCTCTCCCCTAGAAACGATAGAAAGGCTTTACATAAATCATGGGCGTTCACTAGTCACTAAGTCGTTATCACACTGAAACCTCTGGTAGCATTTCCTTAAATGTAACCTTCTACCTTTCAGCTCTAAAAGTCACTTAAGGGTCTCCAGCAAATCAGCTATGAAACAAATAAACTCTAGGAAGGCACCTCAGTGTAACACAAATATTCTTAATGCTGAGAAGTATAAAGAAGAAATCTTGCCTCTGAGAAGAGCTAATTTCGTATTCCTATCAGAGAGTCATCAAGTAATACTGCTGGAAAAATAAAAAGTACCTTACCCAGAAACAGTCGAATTAAGCAGATGGATTTTGACAGGATCTACATAATTAAAGTTTCCACTGCAGCTTTAGAAACTCCTGTTCTGAAACCCATTTTGTCAGCCAATGCTAAAGAATGTTTTTTGGCTCAGGAACATAAAATCCAAATAGTCCCAGAGGAGAAGCTGCCTCTCAGCCTGGACACCCTCAGACAATGCCTTTCAAAGAACAACTCTTTTGCCTAGAAATGGATCTTGTCATTGACATTGTCATGTTAATTAGCCAAATTCAAGCACAAGTCATCTCTCATACCAGCAACGGGAAGATCTTGGATGGACTGTTTTAAAACTTTTTCCTAAAGGAAAAGAGACGTGTTAATAAAAAGTCAACCTTGGCATTTAGTCGTTAACAATTAAGATCAGAGACCAAGGGTGCCTGGCTTGCTCAGTCAGTAGAGCATGTGACTCTCAATCTCAGGGTCATGAGTTCAAGCCTCGTGTTGGGCATGGAGTTTACTTAAAAAGAAGAAAGAAATTATCAATCAAGAGTCAGGACTGAACAAGAACCCAAGACCGAAATGCTTTTTGTTAGCTGAAGCCAAGCAAGGGGACTTCCTCTTTACATTCTTTGCTGAACAGTAAGAAAAGGCACCCAGGGGAATCTGGGTGGTACATTTGGTTAAGCTTCTGACTCTTGGTTTCCACTCAGGTCATGACCTCAGGGTTGTGACATCTAGCCCCACGTAGGACTCTGAGCTGAGTGGAGGATTTTCTTTCCCTCTTCCTCTATAGAGCTCTGGGCTTTTTATGAGGCAACCAACTGAAAGGTGCTGGGAACAAATGCAGAAGGCAACGCCCTCTTCGAGGGATAAAAGGCACAACTCCCCCAACTCAACTCTCCCTACCCACAAAAATAAAGCTATGTGAACCACATTCTTGAAATGGGATTTGGATTTCTGGGCCTGAAGGTAAGGCGTTGTGCTGCGAAACCAGTGCTATTTCTGACTCATTCCTTTCCTGGCTCTGGAAATGACCCTGACAGAGCCTGAGGAGGATGACTTGATTTCTGAGACTCTGTAGCTGGAAACCTAAAGGCTCTCTTTTGCCATTTACTGGATGAGAAGTTATTTCATTTTTTTAAAGATTTTATTTATTTGAGAGAGAGTCATAAAGAGAGAACATGAGTAGGGGAAGGAGTAGAAGGAGAGGGAGAAGCAGACTCCTCACTGATCAGACTCCTTACTGAGCAGAGCTCGATCCTGGGACTCTGTCTGGGATCATGACCTGAGCCAAAGGCAGACAATTAACCACAGGTGCCCCAAGAATTTATTTTTGACAAACCTCCTCTGCCTGGTTCAGATCTACTACTGATACCATAATTTTCTAATTGATTAAAAGAAATAAATTTTATAACTGGGAAGAATAACTGGAAAGATCTACTTCATTTTGGAAAGAGTAGATTTTAAATACTTGAAAACATGTAAATATTGGTTGTATTACAGCTTCTCTAAAACTCATCCCATTGATTTGAAACCTGCAAGCATTTGCTTAGAGGAGTCACTAAGATACTCTCTTACCCAGCTGTCTACAAGGATCTGGTGCTGGCAAGTGTGCAACACATCTCTTAGGTTTAGAAATCAGACTTTGCTGGACCACTAGTGTTGTGAAAGAGTCTTACATCTTAGGAATAAACCTGAAGACTTAGTCAGTGCACACCTAAGAGCTATAAAAGTTCAGGAAATTGATTTCCTCCCCAGAAACAAGCATTAAGTAAAAATCAAGGTGTAATTCAGTGACCAGGAAGCCAGCACTAACTTACCTTGGGGAAGCTGATGGTGCTCTATAACCAGGTCCAGGATGACAGGTACTTTAGACGTTTCTGAGAGGGCAGCCACTTAGGCCTTTTGTGAGGGCTGGACATGTTGTGGCCCTATCCCCACCCCCCCCCAAACCCTGGTAGATTGGGGGCACAGGAAGGAAGGAGCAGAGAAAAGTCTTCAAGGTTTGGGAATTCTACAGAAGTTGCTTGATTCACAAGTATTTACAATAGGAAAAATATATTGTGTTCTGAGTTGGGTACAATATAACTGATGTGGAAACAGAAATGTGAATATGGAACTCTACCTTAGCATTGGTTCTATGCATTGTTAGAAGAAAACAGTAATTTCCAAGGGCTGGTCCAATTTTATTATTTTTTAAAATTTTATTTATTTATTTGTCAGAGAGAGAGAGAAAGCACAAGCAGGGGGAGCAGCAAGGAGAGGGAAAAGCAGGCTTCTTGCTGAGCAGGGAGCCCAAAGCAGGACTCAATCCCAGGACCTGAAAATCATGACCTGAGCTGAAGGCAGATGCATAGCTGACTGACCACCCAGGCAGACATCCCAGGGTGGTCTAACTCTAAAAATCACTCTCCCTTGGGCACCTGGGTGGCTCAGTCAGTTAAGCATCTACCTTCAACTCAGGTCATGATCCCGGGGTCCTGGGATAGAGCCCTGCATCAGGTTCCCTCCTAAGTAGAGAGCCTATTTTTACTTCTGCCCTTCCTCTCCAGTCTTGTGCATGTGCTCTCTCTCTCTCTCTCTCTAATAAATAAATAAAATATTTTTAAAAAATCATTCTCCTTTGTCCTATCACCCTGTGCTCCTATACACACATTCACACACACACACACACACACACACACTTTATACAAGTAAAATCAAGTTGAAGAACTATAGGTCCTGTCCTACTCTAAAGCCTTCAGGGAACACCCAGTCTTTTATGTTTCTGTGACCAATGAGAAAATTGAGGTCAGAGACAATGTGACTTACCCAAGATCTAGGCAAGAGTAGAGCCCAGGCACTCAGTCTTCTAATCCAGCTCTTTTTCCATCATACTAGCTAAAATGTTGGACAGAGGTCCTAGTCATGGTATTCAGTATCATGACAAGCCATCTTCCCAACCCCTTCAGCACATGTGCTCACCAGTCAGGCTTTTCAATGGCCTCACCCCACTATATGCCATCCTTTCCACACCCTCACGTTCAGCTAAGGTTTGTCAACTGAGAAACCAAGGGTCTCTCAGCTCATTTCAGCAAAGACACAGAAACATAAAACTGAGGGGCCCAGGGATGATAATCAGAGTCTGATGGGGCTGGAACACTTATTTGCAGGAGGAGGGGAGGAGACTGTCCTAGATAGAGGGTGATGGAAGATGTTTTGAGGATAGATGGCAATGGGTCTTGAATGTCCTACTGAGTGATAAGGAATAAATTAGGTGCCTTTGATAAGGTGATAAGGAATAATTTGATAAGTGATAAGTGATAAGGAATAAATTAGGAACTTTTCTAATGCATCGGCCCAGACGGATTAAAAAAAAAAAAAAGATTTATCTATCATGACAATTGTATTTGTTTCTTTCAGTATCAATATATCCCACTAGTATGGATGCTCTTTGAGGACAGGGACAATGACTATCATGTTCAATACCACCACTCCAGTAGCCAGCAAACCGACTGGCATACACAGATCCTACAAAGATATGGGTTACTGAAGGAATACAAACACAACTACAGGCATGCCTTCCCTTATACTTGTTACATGTGAGCTCTCTTGGTCAGTGGCCAACATTCATATTTTAGGAAATAAGGATAGCCCAATTGGCACTCCCCATGGAGTTTTCCCCCACCAGTTACAAGAATAGCAGGTAGAACTCTATATTCATATTTCTGTTTCCACATCAGCTTTATGGCACCCAAACTAGGATACAACATATTCTCCCTGTTGTAAACCACTCTGTATCAAACAATTTCTATAGCCTTCCCAAACCCTGAAGACAATATCAAGAGGATAGAACAATGGCCTGGGAATGAAGAAGCTTCTCCTGCTGGCTCACTCTCTGACTCACACCTGACCAAGGACAAATCACTTAACCTCAGCTTGCCTTGTTTTTACTGTATGCAAAATAGAGCCGATAACAATATAAGCCTCCTCCTTCCCTTGGAGGGATATTCTGAGAATTGGGGAGATGCTATCTTGGAAGTGATTAGAGCTCCCAAGAACTGGGTTCTTAATACAGAAGCGGTGTTGTTCTCAGGTTGTGCTACAGCTGCTGTTTTTGCTCATGAAAGGTCCATATTGTGAGCCCTTATTGGCAAGGAGAAGCAACTGTTGCTATGTGTTGACACAAAGCTACAACAAGCAGGAAGGCAGGCACCTCAAGAATTTAATGGTTCTGATTTCATTCATTGAATACCTTCTTCCTCCCCTCAAACCTCAATCTTCCTTATTCTTTATGGATAGGTGGTGTTTTTTCGCTTTCCAACTTTGTCTAGCTGCCAGGACATCTGGAGAAAACCAAAGCTGGTCCAAGACATATACATTTCTTTTTTCTCGATTGAATCATAGAACTACAAGGGGAGTGCTGTTTCTTGAAGAGTCACCCAGTTCATTCAATTTGACAATCAAACGATTTCTGAGCATTTTCTGTACCAATGCTCTATAAGGACTATTTTCTGAACAGGTGTATGGTCCAATGGCCATGCATGTACTTAGGGAGACCAACAAAACAGAAAAGTCACTGCCCTGGAACCAAGATCGTATACAGATTAGATAAATAAAACATGGTTTCTACTTTTGCAGATCTCAGAGGCAGCAGAGAACCAAACAATTCACTAAAGGCAAATTGGAAATAACTTGTAAGAAAATTGGCCAGAGAGTAAAGAGCAGACAATATGTAATTCTGATGCTGAGGATTAGGAAGAAGTCTTCAGAGCTTCAGAGCTTCAGAAACTCAGGGAAGGCAAATTTCTCAGCAATGTGAAGAGAGTATGTAAAGTCCCAGAAGCATTAAACTGAGTGAAACAGGGAAGGTAATCAGAGTTCAAGAGATGGGAGCATTGTGGTTTTGGGGGGAGTGTTGCATGAAGACTTGGAAGGGATTTTTGAGATAGCTTATCAAGGGTTCTGGAATACTTGCTGAGAGACTGGAAATTCATACGAGCAATGGGAGGTATCACACATCTTGAGCTGTCCGGTAGGATACTACACTTTGGAAGATGTGATTCCTGGAGTCTGGGAGAAGAGTTGGAGGGCTACTATAATAATTCAGAAGGGAGATAGTGGAACAGCCTCTGAAAGTGGCTGAAGATACAGAAGAGAGGAGAGAGGATCAAATGGACCATAGTTTCCTACAAACTGGGTGGGATTCTTAAAGCAGGAAGAAAGGAGAACTGTGGCAAACTACTCTATTCTGCTTATACTCTCAGCCCAAATGACTACTCTCTCAGGCCAAGACCTGTGACCTCAAAAAGAACAACTTCATGAGTTTAAGCATGAAATCCTTATTTCTACCACAGCAAGAGTATGTTCGTCTTTATATTGAAACATTACAACCAAACTGTGTCCATGCGGCCACAGGATACCAGTAGCAGGAATGATGTAAAAAAGGAGATGAAACAAATAAGGATAGAGAAAATAAAAGGGAGGAAGAGGGGAGAATATCTGCCAATCATGATGTCTCACTCTAGTTGTCTTGCCCAAATCTAGGGCTTAGAATGTCATCTAAATGAAGATCCCCAGTTTCCACAGCCTACAGACAAACAGCTGTGGCTATTGGCCTCTCAGTGGATAATAACTTTGGGGGACTTGATTAGAGCAAAGACCTCTCTGTAAACACCATCCCAACATCTCTTGGAATTGCCATTGATTACTCCAACATTTGAAATGTCTTAGAAATAAATTCATTCATTCACTCATTCATTCTGTACATGATTTGACTGTCCATTATGATTATAAGTTCCTCATATGTATTAGTTCATTCAACATTCAATCACGTTTGTTATATGGCTACTGTATACCAAGCCCTGTGCTAGGCTTTAGAGAAACTGAGGAGAACAAAACAGGTGTTACTGTCATAAGCCGTGACTCCATGTAGCTTCCAGTCTGTTAGGGAAAAGAGACATTAAAGAAATATTTAAACATTTTAATTACAATTCTGCTATGAGGGAATAGTATGGGCACTATAAACACAGTCAGATTTGGTCACATCGATCCCCATAGACTTAAAGTGTGGGAGAAATTAGAAATTAATTAGAGTAGAAAGTGGAAAAGTAGAAAGTGGAAAGTGGAGGGAGTAGAAAGTGGAGAGGAGTATTCCAGGTAGAATCAATAGCTACCTGAGGGCCTGAGATGGGTCTCTGGCATAACAGAGATCAGAAAGGACAGTGTGGCCAGAACCTAGTAATCAAGGAAGAGAGCAGCAGCACCTGAGTATGGCAACTCACAGAGATGACCCTTCTCCATGTCTTACAATTACTGCCTTAGTACCTAGCAAAGCAAACCTCCAGAACATATGAATAAATTCAGCTTGGAGTACTAAAAGTATACTCACCTACTGACAACAAGATGTCCCCCAGCATTCAATTCATCTTTACCTAGTAGTGTGGGGTTGGGTGAAATGGCTTTTGCAACTTTGCTTATGCCAAGAACAGCCTTGTAGAACTAGAATATTCGCAACAAAGATATGATATGATCTGTCATACCTACTTTATTATTCATCTGTCTCCTGGCAGTAAAACCAGTATTGGAGTTGCTGTTGAGGTGAAGACTCCATAAGGACCAAGTATGGGTTAGAAATTTAGTTTCAAGGTATTGAGTTGCAATAATGTAATTATTCCTCATGCAACTTCATTCTAGTGAATGAAGACAATAAGATAAAACATTTTATAAGGACTCATCTTTCTCAAAAGCATAATTTCCAAGTAAGTTTATAGATATGAAAAGCAATCAGTCAACAAAGAGGTAGAGAATTATCAGTGCAAATTCCAGTGAGAAACAGAATTCTCCCACAGGTGATTCAGATGAAGAGATGCACATGACAAAAATATACCTACACCATTGAAGTCAGGGTTAAGGGAAGGAACATACAAGGGGTGTGCAGCCTGCCAGGGATAGAAAGCATGGAATCAGTTCACCAGAACTAGGGCTGAAAGGATCCTGAGAGGGAGCAGTGAGTGGTACTGGTGTCCAGGGCAGAAGCTGTTGACATGCAGGAAAGAAGCCAAGAAGAAGGAGGAAAGACACATCCTGAGACTTCTCTCTCTCTCTCTCTCTCTCTTCTGGTCCCTGAGGCCCGGTTTCCCGAACCCAACCACAAGCCCTGCCATCAGAGAAAGCTTGGGTGACATGGCCCTCGAAGTCCACTTCCAGGGCACAGTTAGGGAGGGAAAGGGGAAATGAATGGATTCAGAAATAGAGCAAATGGAGAACAGTCAACATAGGTATGATGGGAAAATATGGTGTTACTGTAACAGGAACGAGAGGGAAAATTGCTGGTTATATAACCTATAATATATAAATACTCTGAGAAGTAACATACAAAACATAAGGTAATATACAATGCACTAGACTTCATGATCAGTTCAGAAATATATCTATTTTTTAATTTTATTATACTATACGTCAACTATTCTATATATATAATATATAATTTGTATACTATATATGTTATTTTACTATTAATAATATATTATTTATATAGTAATAATATATTAATATATTATATATGTAATATATAGTATATGTGTTACATATATTACTAATTACTAATTACTAATTACTAATATATATTACTAATATATAGTATATAATAGTATATATTAATATATTAATATTAATATAAAACTATATGTAAACTATTGTATAATAATATTATATGTGTAATATATAATATTATATGTGTATTAATATAATATTATAATACACTACATATATGATATTATATATTACATATATATTATTATACAATAGTTTACATATAGCTTTATATTAATATTAATATATATTCTGTATATATACATCATATAAATGTATCATATCTATACATACGTGTATATACTTATATATACTTATTATGTAGTATATGAACTTTCATATGTAGTTAGGTTGAAGAGGATTCTGCATGGGCAAGATGCTCTGGCCACATGGATGGTTGATGCATAAAATGGAAGAGGCACAAACGTCCTTTGCTTTTATTGCTATGACTTCCACATGTCTGGCACTGGCTAAAGACTGTTTCCGAAATGGAAAGGGTTATAAAATGACTCATTTACAGAGTCAGTCTGGGAGGAGAAAGCCGTAGACAGTTCTCTGAAGTGCACAAGTTCCTCTCTCTCTGGAAACAACACCCTGATTTGCAGGAAGTGGTCCCCAACAGCCTTTATATGATGGATGCTGTTTTTTAAGCAGATGCCCTTCTCTATCCCATCTACACACCAAACTTTTCCCTTCGCTTCAAACAGGATCTCTCCTGTGGAACCTGACCAGCTCTCCATAGTGGTTGTCTCCTCAAGGACCTAGGACATGTCTTATATTCATTTCTGTCTCCTCCTCACAGTTGGCGTAAATGAAAACGAATGAGGTGAACTTGTGAATATTCGTGAATGCCTAAATCCGTCTGTGAATGCCAAAATGAGGCAGCTCAAACCAAAGGGGCATCTTCATCCAACTGGAGCCTCTCTATAACTTTTTAGGGTCAGAATCCTTATTGGATTTATAATCTTATTTCCCTTGGAGGGAGAGAATGGTAAGAGAGAATAGAGGGGCATAAGAACTCCCTGTTCTTAGAATATGTAACTCCAGTTCTAGATTCAAATGAAATCAAGAGGAGTGCCTGGGTGGCTCAGTGGGTTAAGCCTCTACCATCAGCTCAGGTCATGATCTCAGGGTCTTGGGTTCAAGTCCCTCATCAGGCTCTCTGCTCGGCGGGGACCCTGCTTCCTCCTCTTTCCCTCTGTCTCTCTGCCTACTTGTGATCTCTCTCTCTCTGTGTCAAATAAATAAATAACATCTTTTTAAAAAATGAAATCGAGAATACAGGGAAAGACACGAATCAATCCAGAAGCATGGAAATGTAGAGGAACATAATGCCACTCTTTCCATCCATCAGCAACAGCAACGAGCCCAGGACTGAACTGAGGGCAGAGGACTTCTCGGCCATGGATACATCTCCTTACCTGGTAGCTAGAGAAGGAGATGTCAGATGCTAAGTGTCATTTGAGGCCAGCAGTCCATAGGGAGATCATTAATCTATAGAGGTGCCATAACAAAATGTGACCTGGCAAACTGATGTCAAAAAGGACTCTTAATCTCTATTTTCACATGCATAAGTAACTGTATGCTGCATGTCAATGAGCTTTCCCTAAGCAGCCAGGCCATTGAAAACCATTTATGTGGTACCGGGTATGTATTTTAATGGCATTAGTCTAAAGGTCAAGCAATGCAAAGAAAAGCAGCCAGGAAGCCAGCGAACAACTCGGGCAGGTAATTGAGCGTGCAAAAGCACTCCCCTACTATTGGGGTTAGTCACACTTTTGTTTATTTCTCCACTGCGTGGTGTGGAAATGGCATTCTTTTATTTTCTCTTCTCTGTTTATCTTAGAAAGCAACCGTCAAGATAAGGATTATCCTTCTAGAAATAATATTGCTATTGTCGATAGTCTATCAGCAAAAGTTAAGCTTTCACTCTTGAGGAGAGTCAGGGAGAGTCAGGTATCAGCTCTCAGAACAAACCTCAAGGATCACAATGAAGATTGGAACAAAACCGAGAACGGAGGTGGAGCTTCAAAAGTATGGGACTTCCCAACCTCTAATTCCAGTTTAGAGACCTGGCAGACCGGAAGTGGGGAAATACTTCAGTAGTTGATTGCAACGACTAGTTGCTGCAGCCATATGGAAAGGCATCCCCCCATCCTTCCGTCTGTCTGTCATTCATCCAAAAGAGCATATATTTAGAACATGATTAATAGTGATAATAATATGTAGCTAGAATATCATTTATTTCTCATCCCATTCCAGGAACTGAACCCACTGATTTATATAGATTACCTCATGCCATGCTTACAACAACTCTGAAATTCCTACTGAACGGAAGTAGAAACTGAGACCTAGAAGAAATTAAGTAAGGCTGCCCAAGGAGCCAGAGAGTAGAGACTGGACCTAACCCAGGCATGGTTTGCCAAGTCTAAGCTCTTAAGCCCAACACTGGTCTGCTATCTTATTCCATGCAAGACCCTGCTAGGTCCCACGGAGGACACTAAACAGAGAAAGGTGCTGCCCTCAGAGAACTTACAGTCTAGTAGACAAACAGAACAACCAAAGAACTAGGAAATACCAGTAAGAAAATGGCATCTTCCCCAAGGTTCCAAAGCTCAACAGGTTTTGGAAAGACTTCATAGAAGGAGCATCTGAATTAGGTCTTTGTTATCCATGCTATCAGGACAAAAGGAAATGTAAAGAACTTTTTAGAAATTAGAAATATAGCTCCACTGGTGCGCATGCACACATTCACGCATGCGCCCAGGAACTTTGAAGATGACCAGAGATTATTTCTCTGTAGAAGTTTTGCTTAAGCTAATTTCAAAATGGCTCTGTATTCCTTTCAAATACATTCATTCACTGGGAGTCCAGGTTAGAAGTATGTTAGAGGGATAGGAGAAGAACATGCAAGACTTTTTCAATTCCTTCGGAGAACCACCCGCTTGGCAGAGGCACTAAGTAAGGATGGAGCCCTGTGATGAACCACGCTTTGTGCTCTAGATACAATATCATTTTTATCCTCAATTTGAGGAAGCTGTACCTCATTCTCCACTGAATGATGAAAAAACTGGGGCTCTGAGAAGTTAACTAATTTGCCCAAGTTCATGGAGCTATAGGCATGATGCCTAGCATTTGAGCACTGTTCTCTCTGACACACAAATTCTAACTAATGGGTATTCATTGTGAGTCTGTAGCTTTCATTCTAACTATGGGGTAACTGAGCCTTCAAGGAAGCATTAAGAGACTGCTGAACTGGGACATTTTCCCAAACTCTTGCTTTTCCCTACGGGAATTAAATTGTTTTTGTTTTTGTTTTTTTAATGAAAAAGAAGGAGTGGGAGGAAGAGAAGAAAAATAAATTAGTTTAGGGTCCAGAATATGCCAGTCATTCACTGTGCTAATTTATTTCACAAAAGTAATATGCAGGCAACATTTCTCAAAATTACCTAGCTGTAAAGGGTCAAATGTTGATTCTTCAGGAGCTCTGCTAGAGATGGAACGGGGGAATAAAGCTGTCAAAAAGACAAGATTGACAGAGGCAAATGCCAAAGGCCCATAAGAAAAGCCAACTATCCCCCCAAAACTTCCTTCAACGTATGGAAAACTGAGGGCGTTTGCCCTTCTCTCCAGTGAGTCACCCGGGATATTGTCGCATTGCTTATCAGAGGAACAAGCCGAAGGCAAGAGATTCTGCATGCAGAAGGGACAGACTAGATGCACAGATGTTGAAGAGGCCGTGGGTGCCTGATGACATTTAGCCCAGAGTATCTCAGAGGGAAGCTCAAGCCCCTATGCCTCAGCAGACTTGCACTATCTTTGGAAAGTTCTATGACTGGTAGCTAAGAGTTTCTGAGTCCCCAAGCAAGAGCTCGTGGAAAAGACAAGAATTCTCTAGACTATGTAAACCTCTTCTTGGAAATCAAAAATTTTCCAGACTAGAATTTCCAAGATATTTGTAGTCTATAACAACAGGCAGACCAACCTGCAATGATTCAGAAGGGATGGACTCAAGCTTGCCTCTTTCAGGATGCAGGGAAGTGCTCAAGAATTTCCTTTAAGGGAGCAGAAAGCTTCTCCCAAATAAGAATACCAACCCCTAGGAATCTGAGCTGAGAGAAAGAGGAAAAAACGTAATCCAAAGGTTTATGTGCTTCACTTCAGGTGATGGAGAAAAAGGTCATTTGGACGGTTCCCAGAAGATTGCAATTAATAAGGTTTATCCCAAACCTGCATCTTACAGGCGCCATATTGAAGAACTCTCAAGGTGGTCAGGAAAGGATAAGCAGCCAGGAGTTGGAAAACACCATATTGAAAATATATGGTGTGTGAATGGTTCCTTTCTTCTTGGGGGAGGGGTGGGGAGGGACAGATGCAGAGGGCAAAATGAACTTGAGTCATCATTAAATTATCCCAGATCAGGCACACTGAGCAAGTGTCAGCCTGGCCTGAAAAGCCCTACCTATTGAATGGTCCAGGGAGAAAACCACACACATACCCAGTGACCTGCAGATCCATACTTTAGAAGAAGGTCTACTAGGACAATTCTGTCTCTCTTTCCCATCCCCTCTGTTGGTGGCCTTCACAGCAGGATTCAGCTGCTGGTGTCCAGGGCCCGGAATGGACCTCCCAATGGCCCCCAGAAGCTTCATCCTGAGCCTCCTTCCATGGACATGCATAGTGAGTGGACATGCAGCAGCCAGAAATTAATGAGGATATTTCTGGAAGTGCCCCCTGCATTTGCTCTGCTCCCACTGTTCTGCTCTGGGTGCTGAACCAGTCTCAAAAGACAAAAAAGACACAATAAGGAAGAATCTATCTCACTAGCTGGGACTTTTCCTCCTTTTGCTCCCCCTTCCCTATCCGTTCGTTGCCCTTCTGCAGGGCTACCAGCCTCTGGCAACAGACCCTTCTCCTGGGACCTTTGGCGTTCCTTCCTTCATTTACTCTGCGGAAGAACCAAGAAACAGAACAAAGCAAAAAGGCTTGTCCTCTGGGAGCAGATGAGAAAACCGTGTCCTAATTCCATCAGACTTCCTGTACAGGTGAGAAGAGGCATAGGATCACAGAGGAAAGCCAGCCTCCAGTACCAGTTTGGTTCCTAAACTCTTGGCACCTCTCTGAGATAAAAGTGGATACCATTCAGAAATGGGGGTTCCCAAAGACTGAGAAAGGAGTGTGGGCTTTTATTAGTTATTACTGCATATTTATGTCCCATTTATCACTGATTGTTGGCTATGAAAAAGGCAGATAAAGAAATTTGGCCTAGGGCTCTCACCAGTAACGTGTCAGCCTCTCAGAGGCCCCATTTCTGAGGGCTCCCATTGAGACAAAGGTCCTTTGTATACTCTAACGCCCCAGAGCACGGGCTTGGAGCTGTGTTGCTGCAAGCAGAAGGAAGAGGGAGAGAAAACAGGAAAAGACTATCTTCTGCCTTTCTCAGCAGAAACTCAGTGTTGAGAGCAGGGACTTATTAAAGGAAAGGGCAGCCAGGGAAATGATGAGGACCAGGACATGCTAGAACATCTTTCACAGATGTCCATCCTGGACTGATAATTCAGCTCCTACTGGGCTGTATGCTTTAGTTCGGAAATCTCCAAAATAAAGAACTGCTTGGAAACCTCCAAATACAGGTGCAGAACAGGGTATGGATTTCCAGGTATGCCACTGTGGTAGACTTTGTGATGGTCTCTCCCAAATCTGGAGAGGTGAAAGGCCTTTCTTTCTCTTTTTCAGAAGGGGACGGAGTAGAGAGGAAGAAAGAAACTGGAAGAGGTTACATTCAAAATAAATCAAGAATTCTGGTGATTGTTTTTGGCCCGGAGAGAGAAGAATCACTGTTTTGTGGAACCAGTGCTCGTTTACATAGGTTCCCCCAATTTGGAGGATCCCCAGAAAGGCAGATTATCTGCTTGTGACATTTTATGCACTCTGTTCCACCTTTTTTTTTTCCCCGAGGGGATGGGCCATCCCCTGAATTTGAATAAACAATCAAATTCAGGCCAGAGAATGGGGAGCAGACAAGAGAATTCGGAACTTGAGGCCTAGATCATGAATATAAAAATAACGATGGATTCAATGTTACCATTTTTATTAGCACCTTGCTTTTTCTGGATAAAAAGTTTTGGTGCTTCATTCTCAAGGCTGTGAACAAGGTGAGGAGCTGGAAATATCCCTTCCTATTCACCCCCTCCAGTCCCCAGACTATGTGGAGGGAAGAACCCCAAATGGAAGGCCAAGACAGCATTAACAAGGAAGGAACATGAGCAATCAGCAGGAAGCTGGGAAGGAAAATGCAGGAAGCCAGCCTGGCTTGATGAGGGAGCAGGAGGCTGGCTGAGGACAAAGCAAAAGCTGGCGCCTTGCACCCCCTCTTCACCTGCTCCCCTCCATATGTGTAGCATTTCTCAGGCACCCATGACTGCCATAAAACGATAAATAGTTAACTTGCAGGGATCACAATCCTGCAGAACAGGAATCTCCCTTGCCCTACAAGATGTCCTAGAGACCTGAACAGGGAGGTTACCTTATCAATAGCACAAATTTCCAAAGGCAAATAACTCTTGGTTCCTGAAGCCCTAATGTCCCCCTCCCACCATAAACTGGAGGAGACTGGGGTAGAAAGGAATGTAAATGATAGCCAGATCATAATGCCCCACCAAGAATCCCCCATTATCTTGATGTTAGTGCTTGACCTAGGGACGACATTAATCAAGCCATAATGTCAAAGACTCCCCCCCGGCACCTTGTAGGCCCTCCCTAGCATGTGAGAACTCTGTCGAAATCCCCCATTCCTTCACCACCTCCCCCCCAACCGTGGGGTATATAACATGCCCACCTTCACAACCCGGGGCAGCAGCTCTTCCTGCCCACGGGTTCTGTCCCCGTGCTTTAATAAACCACCATTTTGCACCAATGACGTCTTAAGAATTCTTTCTTTAGTCGTCGGCTCCGAACCTCCTCACCACACCGAACCTGACTTAGGTTCTGCGACTTCATCAGGCTGAGCCTCACAGCCTTCCTGAGAGCCACTCTGGGGTCCCCACCAAAAACAGCAAAATGGATCCAAGTGTCCCTTCTTACTTAGTCACTCAAGTCATTGCTCACCAGACTGTTCCCTGAACAAGTATCAAGTATTGAAATTTTAATTTTTCTTTTTGTCAAAAACTGTTAACACTAGGGGTACTTGGGTGGCTCAGTTGTTAAACATCTGCCTTTGGCTGGGGTCCTGGCTCCCAGCTCAGCAGGGAGCCTGCTTCTCCCTTTCCCACTCCCCCTGTTTGAGTTCCCTCTCTTGCTGTGTCTCTCTGTCAAATAAATAAATAAAATCTTAAAAAAAAAAAAACTGTAACACTATACTTGCATGGTGTGTAAACTCACATGGTATAATTACAATTAGCAGCCCTCCAACTCACTTCAACCCTGTCTTCTTGCTCCCCAGAGGCACTTGCTTTTCCTAGGCACTGCTACTTTGGGAAGCAATATGCTAGCCATGCTTTTTCTCAATTTATTAATGTTACTAGGAACTTTGCTATTTTATGTACACATATCCAGCTTTCCATCTCTCATCACGCTGAAATAGCAGTATTATAACATTGTTCAGTTAAGACCAATGGTTCCATTAACAGCAATGTGCACATTATAACTATGCAAATACTGTTCACCATTGATATAAGTAGTACACTGAGCTGGTATCTCCTTTCTTGTGTACACTTAAAACCTCCCAGAGGACCAACTTTGGGAACTTTTCTAAGTTCTGCAAAAAGAGATGTCCAGTTCAGTCTCTTTGCTTCCTCATAAACGTGACAGTCTCTTCTTGAAAGTGCTTTTGTTTGCTTTGCTCTCCTGCCTGGCTGTCTTCCCCCCTTCCCAATCCCAGCCATAACAATATCTCATGTTCCATTTCCTCCACAAAGACTCACCCTTCCACTGCTCTCCTTTTCTTCTAAACGTCTGTATAATTCACAGCCTGCCCTACCCCCACCGGGCTGTGTTAGGTCTTTGCGTTATTCTTGCCTCCCTACTGTAAGTTCTCTGAAGGTTGGTCTTCTGCCTTGTATCACCTCCTTGTATCACCTCTATGATGTATCCATCACCCTCGAAAAAGCCCATCTACAATGCGGTCCTCGTGCAATCTTGGAGGCTGTTCCTCACGTCTAATGAAATTATTTCTTCGGAGATTGTTATTTCTGCCAGGTAGGAGCCCTCAACATATTCTTTGAGACAATCGGTTTTCTCTAAGGCATTCCTCCCAAAAAGAAATTGATCGAGCATAACCCAGAAGTAATTGCAACCAATCTAAAAATCCTGAAAGCCATCACTGACAGTGTATTCTACCTTAACTGCCCTACGTCTAATCCGTTACTCTTTTATCCCACCTTCTCCTTTTGTTTTTACTTCTCTCTCTTTCTCTCTTTCTCGCTTTCTCTCATTCTCTTCCACCCTGTCCCCCATTCAGGTTTTCATTTTCTGTGGTCTGGACTGTTGGAATAGTTTCCTGAATCATGTCTTCCTTCCTGTCTTTAGCTCCTAAACCCACCTGCCAGATAAATTTTTCTACAGCGTGGTTCGTTTCTGCAGTAGCTCTTCATTGCTCTCTTGCCTTGTTATCCAGACCTCTTGTCTGGCATTTAAAACCTTCCCTCCTGTTACTCTCATCTCACCCTCTACATTGCCTCCAGCTGGAGAACTCAATATTTTCCAAACATACTTCCATGTTTTTTGGCTTTAATGTCTTTTCAGGTGATGTTCACCACCTGGTATCCTTCTCTTTACCATGCCTGCTTCCTTCTCCACCATGAAGCCTTCCCTGCTTTCCCCAGCTCAGCCAGATCTTTGCAACTCCAAATTCCTGTAACTTTTCATTACTATCGTTCTATAGGGGCTTGTTATATTCCACTTTTTCTTATCATTATTTGTTGGTCTACCTTGTCTGCACCAACATGAAAGATCACAAAGGGCCAAGATCTGGTCATTCCATATTCCAGCCCCCCAAAATATGGCAAACTGTACATATTAGGAGAGGCAGGGGTTGAATAAATATTTGTTAAGTGAGTGAATGAATGAAATAAACTGCATCCTCTCTCTCAAACCTACAGATCCTTCAGAAGACCATTCTGATAGTCTTTACTCTCTCTGTGGTCAGTGACAGGCATGAGTTTCAACACCCAACTTCTGGTGAGTAGAGGAGTCTAGCTAAATTCTGTGGCTTGCCAAAAAATCATGTCCTAGCGTTAAGTCGAGTGCCTCCTACTCTGATGCACAACCCAAGAGGTCATACTATTTCCCAATCCATAGACCTTCTTGGGGATGGGGCTTCAACTCAGGGAGACCATAACTCAAAGCTGTCAAAACTCAGATTGCCTCAACCTCACAACTCAACTAGAACAGCAAAGCAGCTCTCTTCCCTCTATAAGTGGAAAAGGAAGTCTAGGTCTATTTTTACAGAATTGAGGGGGAGGCAAAAGGAAGCATTTCATTTAATTTCTATTTCTTCTCTTGGCCTCTAACTTTCTGGCCAGGGTTTTCTATTTCCAAAGCTTTGTATTATGTAAACATAGGAGGGCCTTCTCGAAAACAGAAGCCAACTCTGCTAATTTCCAGGCTCCCTTGTGGTATTCTCAGAAGTCCTGCTAAGCATCTTGATCACAGGCAAATATGTCTTTGGCTACAAATCCTTTGTAAGCAAATGATGGCTAACCCTGGGTCAAGAGATTCATTTGATTCTGTGTAGCCAAGATATTTACAGTACTCTTTAGTTGAAAACTTTTCTAGAGAAAAATTATGTTGTCCATGATTTTTCTCTTAGGCCAATTTATACAAAGCCAAACATGTTTCCATTGAACAAAGCCTGCCAAAGCCAAGAATAATTCCTAGGGAAGCTTCTTGTAACCCATCTCCCAATTACGCAAATAATTAAGGCAAAAAGTGACTTTAGAACTACATCATCCACATCTTAATGCTATATAGACGATGTAGCCTGAACTCATTCTAAACGGTAGATTACCCCTACCTGCCTCCCCTATTAAGGAGATGTGGCAGAAGGTAGACAAACACACAGGTGCAAGCTCCAATGAAGACTATGTCATTTTTTAAATCATCCAACACAAACATACCTTCGAGATTGCTACCAAAGCTGGACAACCTTCATAGTTCTGTATCAGACAAGGAAGGCTGGGCCCATGCCCTAGAGATCTAAGATCTAAGATTAGAAGTCTCGCCTTGATGCAGCGATGAATCAGATGAAATTATAAGAAAACAAGAATTATTTTTATTTTCCCTACCTTTATCCCACATCACTCTACCCTCCGGGAGAGAATTTCTGGAACAGCATACTATAATGTAGATGAAGTGCATTCAACACCTTGAAACTATTCTAGATTCTTAGTCTTCCAGCCTACCAAGGGTGGTAGCAGATGGCACAGGACCCAATCTGTTTTCAAACATTGCAGTTGTGAATGGAAACAGGCACTTTGGACAGATTCCAGTTGGTAGATTCAATGAAGAATAACATAAGCCTCAGACTTCCCATTGGTAAAACAAAGGAGGTTGGGTGCGATATTCCCTAAAGCCCCTTCCAGTTCTAATATTTTATGAGTCTCTGTGGTAAAAATGCAAGGATTTGAAATGACCAGTCTCATTTCTCCCATTAAGCTCCGGGTGAATTGAGGGCCAGTATTACATTGCATCATCTCTTGTACAGTAATATGTGAATGACATTACACAATGCCCGCTTTTATTAATGGGAACACTCTTCCAGCAATAATGCAATACCCTTGAGCTCATTCTGGCCTTCTTTGTTAGTACCCAACCCAGTTGCATTGTCAGGAGCTACAAGAACATGACATAGATGTTGGAAGCAGGAGCAGTTGAAGAGGGCAGGCACATCAGAGAATGACACAAACTAACAGCCCATCGTCTTGTTCATGCTCACAGTGGACGCTTAGTGAATGCCTGGTGACTAAGAGTGAGTAATGTAGAAACACTAGTGGACTTGTTAACTGCCTAGAGTCAACACCTTTGCACCTTGCTATTTTGCTGGGACTGAGTCTCAGCGGGGGTGGGAGAGAGGAAATTTAGATTTAGGAGTACTTTTAGAGTCCCTTATGCTGGGGACTCTCATCTATTGCTATTCTGTCTCCTGATTATATGGGATGGATTCCCTTTCATTAAATATATATATACACACATATATATTTATATATAATTTAAATATTATTAAATTAATTGTGTGTAATTAGATATAATAATTAATAAGTCATTAATAAATATAATTTTCATATATTTATATCTTAGGACTTCTGTCCTAAGTCCCTGTCAGGTCTCTAACAAGGGATGCACTAAAATAAAAAGCAGAGATCCTCCAGTATCTCATCATGTCTCTTCCCCGGATGCTTCTAAACAGCGTTTCTTCCTTCTCTCCTTCAGAAGTTCCTTGACTTCCTGACACTGCCTGCACTCACTCCCCTACCTGCGCCAGCAAAGGCTACCAAATTACAGCTCTGCAAGAAGAGAAAGAACAGTCTACAATCTTAGACAGTGTCATCTTCCTTCCGCTCTTTCCAAATATTTCACCTCTCTGATTCTGACCTCAATAAGGCATTGAGTTCAGCATTGTCTTTTAATAGTTCCATTATGCTATTTGTCTTTGGAAAACACAAGTAGCCAACACCTATCCTATGCATGATACTTTTCTCATATAAAAATGAATCCTCTATGGACCGATTTTCACAAGACCCTTCTTTGAACTGTTTTGCAGGAATTGAATCACTGTTACTTGCTGGGATCATCATTCTCTTTCCTTTGGTTCCTGGGTGCCAGGTAGCGGGATAAGGGTAAGAGCCAGGCTGGGGCCATGGGGCAAAACAAAACCAGCTGGCCATATAGAAACTATGTTTGAGGAGAAATAAACTTTGATAATAAGCCACTTGCTATATGGAATAAGAAGAATGTTAGGCTAGAATAAATTTTCTGTCCATTTTTTCCCTACTCTCTTTCCAAATCCTATCAGATTCATAATGTCAGAGTAAGAACTAGTTAACACTTAACACAGTGTGACACCCAGCACAGCTCCTTCCTCTGAGGTTCTGACTGATTTCTCTCTGTACTCTTTCACCCTTTGTGGCTGTTCTCCTCTTGACAACTCATATTTCACTATTTTCCCTTTAAGAGTATTGAATAAGTTAAGATCCCACAGATATAAAGGTGTGGGATGCACTTGGCCTTGGAAAGCTTGGAGGACTTTTCTTTTAGGGAACTTAAAGCTGACATCTTCCATGGAGCCAGTCATTTGCAAACCTTTCACTTCATTTGTAATTGAAAAGTAGTTAACACTGAGCCAAAGTCTCTGCTTAAAAGTTCATACAGATTGCCTCATTAAGGGATATTTAAATTTCTATACAACTAGATATTTAAATAATCTGCAAGAAGTAGAAACACAAAACCTAGAATGGCCACTTAAGTGATAAGGCTGTAGTGAAGCACCCAGATTAGAATTCCTGTAATTTTTAGAAGTTCCACAAATTCTTAGAAATTCCACAGAGGTATATGAAGAAATGGACCTCAATAGGTTCTTTAATAAATATCTAAGGCATAAGTTATGGTTGTCTGTCAGGGAGCGGGTCACAGGGAGAGACCTGAGTTGGTACTACTAGTGCTCTCCAGAAAGTTCTGGGCCTTGTCACCATCTTTGGACATTTGATCTGTTTTGTCCCAAAATAGTTTTTAGAATCATCTCTAGGAAATGTCAAGAGAACATGATCACCCAGTCTCTAAGGTGTGACTTTGGAGCCAAGTGATAGGAACTGACCACAATACAATAAGGATGTCCAGCCAGCATGCCCTTGAAGACATGTGACATGTCTGACAGAGCTGTTTCGGCTTTCAGATTAAAGGACTTTTCCTTTTAACATGACTATAAAAAACATTAAACTTCCTGGTGTTTCTTCTTACCAGGGACAATGAACCCCACCCCTCTTTAAGGCATTCCTCAGGCTTACCTCCTCCTTGAGTGGTTATTGTGACTCCCATCCTTCCTGGATCTCACACTCACCAACTCTGAGTGTGGTGAAAGTCAGAGACCGGAATGGGACAGTGACAGAGTATAACACAGGGATAGGAATATGCTACTTGTTTTACTTGATAAACAAATTATTTGTAAAAATTATTTGTTAATAGAAAGGAACAATTTTAAATGTTTTTGCTACATCCAAATGGGCAGCAGTAAGATGCTCTGCTTCTTGCTAAACAATCTGTGGGGCCAGTACAGTGTTCAGAGTCAGCACTTTATGAGACAACAGGAGCTGGTATCCAGGCAATATCCCCTTTCTCCAAATCATAGTACTATAGGACTTTGAGTAAGTCAGTTAAAAACACCTCTCTCTTCTCCCAAATTTTGAGTGGATGGAAATACAAACACCTGAGTCTATCTGGACTTTTTTTTTTTTTTTTCTTCAAATTAAAGCTAGTTTGGGAAGTGTGAATTAAATGGATGGCCACAATGGTTTCCTAATTCATCTGAGTAAATCAAGACATTCCCAATCAGTCACTGGTAGAATTGGACAACCTCAGGCCTATCTCCAGGCTCACCTCCTGGCAGAGGAGGAAACGAGCCTGACCTAAGAATAGATGCTCTGAGAAAGTGTGGGGGTAAATATACCATGCTTCCACTAATTAAAAGAAAGCTGGAGTGGCTATATTCACAATAGATAACGTAAATTACAGATCAAAGAATATTACCAGGGATAAAGATGATCTTTCTTAATTATAAAGGGGTAATTCATCAAGAAGATATAACAATTATAAACATTTATGCATCTAATAACTGACTTTCAAATTATATGAAACAAAAGCTGGTAGAACTTAAAGAAGAAATCTACAATTATAGCTGGACCTACAACAATCATAACTCAGTAACTGATAGCAAGTAGACTGAAAATCAATAAGGATATAGAATAGAAGGATATAGAATAGGTGTCAGATATGGACCAATATAAGGATATAGAATAGGTGTCGGATTTGGACCAAATCCATTTTATGATGGGTCAAATACAGCAACATCCTTACGTATTTTCTTGCTACAACTCCAGACAACAGTAGTTGCACAGGGAATGAATGGCTCACAAAAATGGAAATATTTACCATCTTTACCTTTACAGAGAAAGTTTATGAACCTCTAAACCTCTGATATGTAAGACTTGACAACACTATGAAACAACATGACATAATTGACATTTGTAAAAATCTCCCTACCACAGAAGAACACACATATTTTTCTTCTCTTTTTTTAAGACTTATTTATTTATTTGAGAAAGAGAGAGAGAGTGAAAGAGAGAGAGATAGTGTGTGGGGGAAGGCAGACAGAGAATCTCAAACAGACTCTTCATGGACCCCAACACAGGGCACACACTGCATAATCCCAGGAGCCTGAGATCATGACCTTAGCTGAAATCAAGAGTGGGACACTTAACCAACTGAGCCACCCAGGCACCCCAAACATACATGTTTTTTAAGTGCCTATGGAACCTTTATCAAGATACACCATACTTGGACCAAAGTTCTCAATAAATTTTAAAGGATTCAAGTATACAAAATGAACTCTCTACCATAATGGAATTACATTTGAAATTAATAACAGAAAGCTCTCTTGGAAATTCCCAGATAATTGAAAACCAGATTACTCCCTTTAAATATCTCATGAGTCAAAAATGTATCACAAGGGGTGCCTGGGTGGCTCAGATGGTTGAGTGACTGCCTTCGGCTCAGGTCATGATCCCAGACTTCCAGGATCGAGTCCCACATCGGGCTCCCAGCTCCTTGGGGAGTCTGCTTCTCCCTCTGACCTTCTCCTCTCTCACTCATTCTCTCTCGAATAAATAAATAAAATATTTTTTAAAAATGTATCACAAGGAAAAATAGATAACATATTTTCAATTATATGCAAATGAAAAACACAACAAATTTTTTGGACTACTGCTAACACAGTACTTAAAAAGAAATATAGTGCATAAAATGCCTAAATTAGAAATTTTTTAAAAAGTCCTAAATCACTGACCCAAGTTTTCACATTAAAGAGCTAGAAAGAACAACAAATTGAACCTAAACTAAACAGAAAGAAATAAAATCAGAACAGAAATAAATGAAGCAGAACACAAACAATGAAAGCTGGTACTTTGAGGAAAAATCAGTAAAGTTTATAAATCTCCAGCCTGACTGATAAGGGAAAAGAAGAAAGACACAATCATTAAGGTCAGGAATGAGAGAAGTGATATCACTACAGACTTTACAGATATTAAAAAGATAGTAAGGGAATAGCTTGAACAATTTTATGCCTATGGATTCAACAGTACAATGCACAAATTCCTTGAAAGATATAAACTTCCATAACTTACTCAAGGAAAATAATCAAAACAGTCCTATAACTATTTAAAAATTAAATTTGGGGGTGCCTGGGTGGCTCAGTCGTTAAGGGTCTGCCTTCGGCTCAGGTCATGATCCAGGGTCCTGGGATTGAGCCCCATATCAGGTTCCCTACTCTGTGGGAAGTCTGTTTCTCCCTCTCCCACTCCCCCTGCTTGTGTTTCCTCTCTCACCGTGTCTCTCTCTGTCAAATAAATAAATAAAATCTTTTAAAAATTAATAATTAAATAAATAAATAAAAATTAAATTTGTAGCTTAAGCTTTTCTCACAGAGAAAACATCAGGCCCAGGTAGCTTCACTAGTGAATTCTATTAAATATTTAGGGAAGAAATTATACCAATTATACATAAACTCCTACAGAAAATTGAAGATGAAGGACTACTTCTTAATTTATTCTGCAAGATTAATAGTACTCTGATACCCAAACCAGACAAAAACAAGTGGAGTTTATCCCAGGAAAGCAAGGTTGGTTTAACATTCAAAAATCAACCATGGGGAGCCTGGGTGGCTCAGTGGGTTAAAGCCTCTGCTTTCGGTTCAGGTCATGATCCCAGGATCCTGGGATGGAGCCCCACATTGGGCACTCTGCTCAGCAGGGAACCTGTTCCCCCTCTCTCTCTGCCTGCCTCTCTGCCTATTTGTGATCTCTGCCTGTCAAATAAATAAATAAAAATCTTAAAAAAAAAAAAAATATCAACCATGTAGGGTTCCTGGGTGGCTCAGTCGTTAAGCGTCTGCCTTCAGCTCAGGTCATGATCCCAGAGTCCTGGGATGGAGGCCGGCATCCAGCACCCTGCTTGGCGGGAGGTCTGCTTCTCCCTCTCCCACTCCCTCTGCTTGTGTTCCCTCTCTCTGTGTGTCTTTCTCTGTCAATAGATAAATAAATAATCTAAAAAATATATCAACCGTGTATATTAAAAACTATCAAACATCATGGAGAGAAATTAAAGAAGACAAATAAATGGAGGGTTATAATTTGTTTGTAGGTCAGAAGTCTCAGTATTGTTCAGATAAATTTTCCCACAATTGTCCTATAAATTAAACACAAACACAATAAAACCCAACAGGTTATTTTAAATGATCTATTATTAACAAATATTATCTATCAATTTTAATCCTCATAAGAAGTCTATGAAGTAGGAATTGTTGCTATTCCCAAAGCAAGGTCAAGCTACCATGTCCAATATTTCAATGAGTAAATGGTATAACTGTGATATGAACTCCACTTGACTCCAGAATTCATGCTCTTTTTAATCACTCCACCATATGTCATAATGTGCTCTACAGGAAAACGAAACACCAGGTGCCACAACTCTGAAAGAAGGCCAGGAAACCATTTTTAAAAATCTAATTTAGTAAGCAAATTAACATTTTAAAAATCAGAGAGATGAAGATTTAGAATAACTTTTCAATACTCTGAAAGCACCCACATACTTTAATCATTAATTCATTAAATATTTATTGAGTATTAAGTGTAAGACCTGCTTCATCATGCACTAATAACAGTTTACACACCAACAATTGATATATGACCATCAGATCATTGAGACTCTTTCTTAGGAACAAAACTCTTAGGTTAGTGTAGACTAAATTAAAATAATAAATGGCATTGCTGTGTTCTAAAAATCCATTTATTTTACAACCTCAGATTGGCTTTCTCCCATTTTCTCAATTACTTCTGAGCTTTGACTTTACCAGACTGTACAAAGTATGTCTTAATATAATAAAACATCATTCTAGCTAAGACACAGAGGAGAAATCTGTCCAAGTTATTGGCTATTATCACAGTTTCGTGTTGTTAAAAAAAAATACATATATTGAAATTTAGTATGTCAGAAACAGAGCTTGAGGTCTTAAAGGGAAACATTTTTCATAAAGCAAATAGTTAAAATCCAGTATCCATTTAACTTTAACTCTTATTCTTATTCTTATTTAACTTAAACCTTTATTCCATATATCTACAGAGCAATGTACAACACAGAAGTTCCCCCTTATCCACAGATTTACTTCCCATAGTCTCAGGGACTTGCCATCAGTCAAGGTCCAGAGCAGATGATCCTCCTTCTGAGGTATTACCAGAAGGTCACTAGTAGCCTAACATTACATCACCATGCCTACATGGTTCACCTCTTCACCTCATTTCTCCTCATCACATGGGCATTTATCATCTCACATCATCACAAGAAGAAGGTTGAGTATAGTACAACAAGATATCTTGAGAGAGACCACATTCATGTAACTTTCATTACAGCGTATTATTATAATGGTCCTATTTTACTATTAATTATTATTGTTAGTATCTTTCTGTGCCTAATTAATAAATTAAACTATCATATGTACATATATATATAGGAGAAAACATATGTATATATATGTATATATGTACAGATAGTATAAACTATATATGTATTTACAGGGTTCATACTATCTGCAATTTCAGGCATCCACTGAGGGTTTTGGAACATATCTTCTGTGAATAAGCTGAAACTACTGCAGAAGTTGTTTTAACCAACCTCTACTTAACCAGCCCACCAGATTAACTAATGATCTCCATTTCCTCTATAAAACACACCGACTGATGATCAGAATATGCTGGATACTTGGAACTACAGACAAGTCTGCAGCATAAACTTCCAATTAAGTTGTCTGCTTACTGAGAGTCAATTGTAATTATTCTCAAATCTATTCATGCTGTTTCTATTTGTTTCCTGACTTTTGTAATTTAATCAAGTACTATATAAACCCATATAAGTACATTATGAGTGCAAAACAGTATTGTTTCTATAAAACTTGTTTGAATTGATAAGTATAAAATTTTATAAGTTTTTCATAAAACTACAGATTCGGAAGGAATTCTTTATTCATCATACAGCTTTGCAAATGTCTATAAATTCCTTAAAGAACCCACTTTAGGGATAATGAAACTTGAAAAACAGATGAAGTTTATGAAAGAAAGATAACAGAAAACTCCATAAGCAAGGATGCATAGTCAAAGATTAGGACATGACCCTGCGTGAAAGATTGTCTAAAGAGTGTACATTTATTACATTTTAAGTTTAAATAAAATAGTGAAAGTGTATGCTGATATTATTATTTCTCACTCTAACTTTTTAATTTAACTACTAGTTTTAAGAGCACAGAATAAGAACACTTCTACTAAATTAATGACCCCAGACCAATTCTAGATCAAATTGTGAATTAGGAGAACTTTTTTTCTATTGGAATCACACTTCATCTGACCTGCCTACTTCTCTTCCCAATCCCACAACCCCACAACCCCATTAGGCAAATGGTACCTATTTGGTCTAATTTAGTAGTGCTAAAACTTGATTGAGAATCAAAATTATCTGAGAGCTTTAGAAATACAGATATACCCAGGAGCTTACAAGCAAAGGTATGCTTATAAATGGAAGGTAAGGTCCAGGCATCTGTTATTTATAAAGCTTTCTAGATAATTCTCATCATCAGCCAGGTTTGGGAACTACAGCCCAGTCACACCGAAGAATAAATAACAGAGTAGCTTTAAAAATTATATGGTAGAGGGGCATCTGAGTGGCTCAGTCGGTAAGTGTCTGCCTTCGGCTCGGGTCATGATTCTAGGCTCCTGAGATTGAGCCCCAAGTCAGGCTCCCTGCTCAGTGGGAAACCTGCTTCTCCCTCTCCCTCTGTCAGCCGCTCCCCCTGCTTCTGTTTGTACATACTCTCTCTCTCTCCCTCTCTCTCTCTCTCTAGCTATCACTCTCTCTCTTTGTCAAATGAATAAATAAAATCTTTTTTTTTTTAATTGCCTGGTAGAACAAAATGACAAAAGAGTTATAGATGTATGCAACTGACATTTCATCACAAAATGTTTGTGGTCTAAAACAAATGCAAGGGGGGGGCATGATTCTGGAAGGATAAAAATAAGCCTCTTAGTATCATATTTTAGGATAATGTTCGACAAAAGTTAAAGTGGATTTTCTGTAATTTGCAAAATGTGCAAAACTTGCAAAATGTGCAAAAATGAAAAGACATGATTTTTAAATAACTTTTAGCTGTAGTAGACCTCTTACTTCAGAAGTTTCCTTCCTTCAGAAATCTCATATGGAAAAAAATATTCAAAACAGAACACAGGGCACTATTGCAGCTGATGCCGGAGGTAGGGGAGGGTCCTGTCCATTTGGCGCCCCCTCTTCCCTGGTGGAGGTCCCTACATAGCTTCTTGGACCTCTAGGACATCATGATCAATATTTTGAAAATCACAGGCATCACCAAATTCTACAGAGAATCGGAAATTCCCTCGGATACCACTCTAGATCTCATCATTGAGTACCAACTCTCTTGACTCAACAGCTGCTCAGAGGGGTGCCATCAGAAGAGCCACCCTGCCAGACTCACGGCTGAAAGATTTGCTTCCCCTGCTGGCTTCTGACTTCCTACTCCAAATCTACCTCATGGCTTCTATTTACTGAAAACTTCTACTCATGGATCCTGTGCACTGCTTTCGCTCTGTACCACTTTTACATCTCTTGTTATATCTCACAGTCAGATGCCCAAAGAATCTGATCGTGGTGTCCTGTCCATATTCGGCAGTGTATCTTGTGAGGCAGAGCTGTGGTGTCAAGCTATCTTATGGTCATAAGCCGATTATAGATAAATGAGTATCTTTGAATCAATTGCTACTCCCTAGAATATTTTGTTAATTGTGCCAGGGTAATAAGGTCATAGGATATAAAGTATGGAGACATATTCCTAGGTAACTACTTTAAATGGCTTTTTTCAAAAGTGGGTTGTGAGTGGCAGATTCTCACATCAACATGACAGTACATTGGGGTGTCTGAATCAACAAATATGCATTTAAACCACAATATGTAATAGATAATTATAATAATGCTGCAAGTCCAAACTTATCTGAGCTTATAATAATAAAATTGCCAAATTTGAGTAAAAGGATAAAGACAGGAGGGAAAGCATAAAAGTATACTTGTGATTTTTTAAATGATTGGAGATTTCTCCCATTTTAGGCCACCATTGCAATATGAGTAACTTTTTAAATATGCATTCGTTTAAAAAGAGGAATCCCTCTCCATTTATTTTCACTTTCTTACATTAGGAAAATCCAACTATTTTTCAATGAAGAAAAAAATTTGCAAGCACACATTATGAAATATGAAGAATCATGGGACTAACTGACCACTTCAGTGATTAGGAAAACTGTAAACTATTTTAAAAAGCAAATTTTTCACTGTTCTTCATTAAGGTTTGATTACCTTGCCCATTAGCATTTAGCTCTTATTATGATTGTGAAATACTGTAGATGTTACCACTAATGGATAAAGAAAGTTGACATGGTTATCTTGATTGACTCATCAATAATCATTTGGAATAATTTTTCTTCATTCAGTGAATGGATCATTCTCATGCCCTATAATAACTGTGTACATCGAGGTGCGGGAAATTAACATAAAAATTATCTACCCTGGAGAGCTAGTTTCCACTTCTAATACCACTAAAAGTTAGTTTGGACTAACATTTGAAGGTTTTGTCAAATGAAAAGAAGATTCCTTGATCATTTTTTTTTCTGTAATGCTATTATATACACAGCTTTTCATTTTTAGAGTCCCCCACTTATTATAAGAGCAATTAGAAATATAAAAGCATTCTTAAATCTTCCTTCTTACTACTTTCTTTCTGCTAAGACAAAAATGTAAGCAGCTCAGGGCACGCACGTGGTGGCTCAGTAGGTTGGACTTATGATTCTTGATCTCAGTTCAGATCTTGATCTCAGGGTTGTGAGTTCAAGCGCCATGTTGGGCTCTGTGCTAGGTGTGAAGTCTACTTAAAATAAATAAATAAATAAATAAACAAACAAACAAACAACTAAGCAGCTCTTTGAAATTCTACAACAATGTAATAATGACTTTCTGTAAATAGAATATTGCACAAGGATACTACTCCACACTCGTCTTCCTCGGATGAAAAAGAAAGAAAATCATAGCTTTTTGATCCCCACTCTCAAAATGGTATTGGGATTTTAAGTGCACTTACCTCACTTGGGCTTCATGTCTTAGCTACTGCCAGAACAACTTAGAAACACAAAACTTTGTTTCTAGAAGGTGTCTTCTAGATCATTGGATCTTATCAGGAACAGAAAATTGAGACAATATGATTTATCCAAAGTCACTTATTTAGTAAACCACAACATAGGACCTCGCACCTGAATCTTCTGATTTAAGTCCAATAATTGCTTTTTTAAGTCACAGGGCATTACTACCACAAACACTCCAAACCTACCATCAATCCAGACATGGAAACAGTATAGGAAAGGTGGGTAGGGGACACAGGAGGAGACTTCCAGATTTTTTAACTCTGTGGCAAACTCTTCGTAACCAGTTCTCAGGAACTCGGACAATGACTTCAGCTGTTGGCTTATTTCACAGAGGCATTAGCACTATGAGTGCATATGCTTTCTGGCACGATGAGCATATCAAATACTGACTGACATAATCTTATGGGATTTGATTTCTGGTCATCCTCCCAGTCAGTTTACCTGAGTTGATTTAAATAAATGATAACCAGTCCAAGATCATCAGTGCAGTTCCTACATGGACAGGCAAAGTTCTCAAGGAAATTTAGTTTCAGAGCCACAGACTGGATGCAGACTCACAAACAGACACCCTAGTTTACAATGGGAGAGGATGTGAGTGGGTCCATGGCTTACAAACAATTTGCCATTTCATGACAACTGGCCTTGGTCTGGGTAATGTTTTATATAACTAGATACTGATACTTTTGGGATTTTGGAACTATTTGACAATATCCATAATGCTTGAATTTGGGGGCAAGTCCTGTGCAACAGAAATGTAATGCAAGTAACACACATAATTTTAAATTTGCTAGTTACCACAATAAAAAGGCTAAAAAAGAAATCTTCAAAATCCAGTATAGATTTTGTATTTACAGACTATCTCAGTGTATATGCTCAGAAATGCTTTCATAAAATTTACAATTAAAAAATAAATCCCTGGGGCGCCTGGGTGGCTCAGTGGGTTAAAGCCTCTGCTTTCGGCTCGGGTCATGATCCCAGGGTCCTGGAATCGAGCCCCGCATCGGGCTCTCTGCTCAGCAGGGAGTCTGCTTTCCTTCCTCTCTCTCTGCCTGCCTCTCTGCCTACTTGTGATCTCTGTCAAAAAAAAAAAAAAAAAAAAAATCCCTGTTCCCAGGTTGTTCTAAATATACTTAAAAGTTTTCCAACCAGGGGCACCTGGGTGGCTCAGTGGGTTAAGCCTCTGCCTTTGGCTCAGGTCATGATCTCAGGGTCCTAGGATCAAGCCCCACATCGGGCTCTCTGCTCCGCAGGGAGTCTGCTTCCCCGTCTCTCTCTGTCTGCCTCTCTGCCCACTTGTGATCTCTCTGTCAAATAAATAAATAAAATCTTTTTAAGAAAAAAAGTTTTCCAACTACTAATCAATTATCCAAAAATCACTTTCCTTTAATATTTGCATCCAAATTGACAAAACTGAGTCTTTTTTTTAAGATTTTCTAATTTTTAAGGAATCTCTACACCCAATGTGGGGCTCAAACTCACAATCTCAAGATCAAAAGTTACATAATCTACCAACTGAGCTAGCCACGTACCCCAAAGCTGATACTTTTTTAAAGAAAACTTGATTTGACTTTGAACCAAAAGCATATCAGTTTTAAAACTGTATCTATCCAATTTAAGTAAATTTAACCTCTCCTGTGTCCACTCATGATTATTAACATGAAACTCAAAAATATAATTAGTAAATTGAAATACTAATTCTAAATTTAACATTATTCTAAATAATAATGTTAGAATAATAATAATGATGTTAGAATAATTTAACATTATCCTAAATTTAACAATATCAACAAAATGTTCAAATTTCCCTATATTGTTGGCAGCCGATTTTCATGAAAATGCTCTTCATATCAATTCATTTATAAAAATGTGTAAAATCATTATTATAATTTGTATTAGGAAGTTTTCATTTCAACATAATTGTTCTGTCTGTCTAGCTAGGTCACAAATAAGTTTTTCCCTTTCCTTGGAGCTAGTTTCAAATTTAGCTTATTCATATGCAGTGTGATATCAGTTCGAAAATGTAAATTGTACTGTCATTTGCATATTTGATAGTTGACTATTAGCAAGCATTTCTTTTGTTCCAAGAAAATCAGGGTTGACAATATAGTAGGACTGTAAAACTCTTCCACAACTCAACCAATGAGACCTGGCAAAGAACACAAGATCATTAAATTCATTGTCTACTATTTCTTTCAACAGTTCCATAAACTGCTGATGATTCATAGCATTTGCACATGTATATTAAAGGATTTTAACAACTATATCCGTAACACTGTCACAGGGTTTGTTTTAGCAAAATGAGCACAAAGGTTTTCTATATATCATATATGTCATATAAGAGAAACATCAGTCACTTGTTTTAAAATTCCAGTAATTTTAAGTTTTTGATCTGATACAGTTGAAGCACCATCCATTATGATAAAAAGTAACTGTTTTCAAATCTAGCCAAAACTGTTCTTTGACAGTTGTAAAAGATTTGACAGTTGTGAAAACTATGTATGTCAAGAGTTTAAGTTTAGGTCACAAATTGACAATATTTCTTTGAGAGATAATGTAACTGAAGTATTAATTGAACAAAGCCTCACAAGGTACTTAAAGCTAAAGAACAATTTTTACAATTTTTCAAATTTTGAATCAATTGATATTTTATATTGTTAGAATAATCTTATTTGGGCAGTTATTTTGGTGGCTTAATTGAAGATTTTTCACTTTTTATGAACTATCTTTTTTAGTCTTTTCCTAATAGTTTCTTATCAAAATTTCCATCACTGCGATAATAACTTTTTTTAAAAAAGATTTTATTAATTTATTCATTTGAGAGAGAGAGAGAGAGAGCAAGCAAGAGGAGGAGAGCATGAAAGCAGGGTGAGGAGCAGAGGGAGAAGGAGACTCTCTGCTGAGCAGGGAGCCTGATGTAGGACTCAATCCCAGGACTCTGGGATCATGACCTGAGCTGAATGAAGGCAGATGCTTAACCAACTGAGCCACCCAGGCACCCCAATAATAACTTCTTTTATCATCTCTCCTTCTAAATCATGTGTGTGTGTTGTGTGTTTATATGTGTGCAAGAATGCAAGTAGTTTTACAGTGGGCTAAAGTTACAGCTCAGATCATCTTATACTCATTTTTTAGGGGTCCCTGGGTATCTCAGTCAGTTGGATGCCTGACTCTTGATCTCAGCTCAGGTCTTGATCTTAGGTTCATGAGTTCAAGCCTGGCATTGGATTCCATGCTGGGTGTGGAGGCTATGTAAATAAAAAAATAAAAAAATAATCCTTTAAAACCTCATTTTAAAATAATTTATTGAACATTAAAGTGTGATTTTAGGTGTCTCCTGTCATCAATTTTTTTTGACTGTTAAGAGGAAACTTTTTATCAAATTCACTATGCATTTGCCAAAAGTCTCATAAACTGTCCACTTCATTATGTTAAAAAATAATTTGTCACAAAAAACAGATATTTCACATTCCTCTGCCACAGCAAATTGCAATTGCCTTTCACTGTGACATATGCAACATACATTCTTTCAGTATCTTTTTTCCTTTGTCACTGTACTACTTCTGCATTTCCACTTGACTCTTCATCAGTAGTATGCCTTCATTTTTAATTTAAAGCTCATTCACATTTCTTTTAACTAGAAAAATAACTGAGTTATATTATAATTAAATAAGCATCTCAATTTATGAGTCTTACTGTAACTCATGCTATCTACATACAATGTCCAAATAAACACACTATTGTTTTACATCAATGCATAGAAAATAAATTTGAACTGCAGTAATCTGTTGACACCAACAACTTGATTATATACTATATGTGACACTAGGAATGACACATGTGCTCAATACATGCACTACAAAAGTGTCTGACCCAGTGTAGTATGGAGTGAAATGTAGCCCTACCAAAGCAATTTTTCTAGGAAAATACACTGATTTGGTATTTATTACTAATAATATTAATAGTAATATTATTAATTAATTATATTTCATAATATTAAATTATTGGAATTAAATTAAAAATGACGTTCCCAGTCATCCTAGCTACATTTCAAGTGTTCAGTAGCCACATGTGGCTAGAGGCTACCGTATTAGGTAGTGTGATTGTAGAGTTTTGTGGACTGTATACCCAGTTTGAGAACTGATTCATGTTTGTTGTTTCTGTTCATCTTTCCTAATAAATTCACATTCAGCTGAAGTTCTAAAGGCTTTAAACTTTTCCCATGATCTTGCTTGCTTCTCTGGAAGCTGCCACATGTTGAGGATTTGGAAGTAATGGAAACTGTTCAGGCTTTCATAGCAGAAATGGAAAGGAATGAGAAAACCTCTGCCACTCACCCATGCTTTCATTTTTAGAACCTTCAAAATTGGTGATATTTTCTTTTAAACTGTGGGAAATAAAAAACAAAAAGAAGATGGCTTTTTAAAATTTAAGCATCTTAGGATGCCTGGGTAGCTCAGAAAGTTGAGCAACTGCCTTCGGCTCAGGTCATGATACCAGGGTCCTGGGATGGAGCTCCGCACCGGGCTCCTTGCTTAGCAGGGAGCCTGCTTCTCCCTCTGTCTGCCGCTCCCCCTGCTTGTGTGCTCTTGCTCTCGCTCTCTCTCTCTCTCTCTCACAAATAAATAAATAAAAATCTTTTAAAAAAAAATAAAGTGTAAGCATCTTTTCATTTGTTAAATTAGTAGAAATTTTTTTCTTTTTCTTCTTTTTTAGAGCAGGAAAGAGAACAGAAGAAGTGGGAAGGGGCAAAGGGGAAGAGAAAATCTTAAGCAGGTTTTATGTCCAACACAGCTTGATCTTAAAATCCTGAGATCATGACCTAAACTGAAATCAAGAGTTGGACGCTTAACCAACTGAGCCACCCAGGTACCCCCAGATCTTTTCATTTTTCTTAAATATCAAATCGCTTATTGTCCTATTAATAGGATACCCTTTATAATTTTGGGTCACTTTCTTCTAACTTAAATTCCACTTCTTCTTGATCTTTAGTTCTTTGGACCTATTCCTCTCCCGCCAACAAGAGATGAAGATTTCTTGGTGACTTTAAATAGCAGTGAAAAAATAATAGGCATGATATTTGACATAATAATAAAAACTCAAAATTTCAATAATATGAAAAAACACGTTACTTAAAATAATTAAAACCTAGAGACAACTCAAATACCCAATAGTAGGGAGTTAGTTAAATTTTGGCATGTTTACACAACAGAATGTGCTTCAGCCTTGAGAAATAATAAAATAAATATTTATTTTTTTTTTAAAGATTTTATTTATTTATTTGACAGAGAGAGATCACAAGTAGGCAGAGAGGCAGGCAGAGAGAGAGGAGGAAGCAGGCTCCCTGCTGAGCAGAGAGCCCGATGTGGGACTCGATCCCAGGACCCTGAGATCATGACCTGAGCCGAAGGCAGCGGCTTAACCCACTGAGCCACCCAGGTGCCCCTAAAATAAATATTTATTGACATGGAGCGATGGCTATAAATATATTGAATAAAAGCAAATTCTACAGCAAAATATACTGTATAGTCCCGTTAATGGTTTAAAATACATTTGCATATACATAAAAATACATATGAATATATGCACATTATATCTGTATCTTTGAACATAAATGCCTGACAACATTTAACAAAGTGTTTCCTTTGACCCTTTAAAGTTCACAATTTTAGGGGTACCTGAGTGGATGAGTCAGTTACTGGCTCCTAGTTTCAACTCAGGTTACAATCTCAGGGTCATGACAACCACATCAGCCTCCACACTCAGTGCGGAGGCTGCATGTGAATTCTCTCTTTCCCCCTCCCCGTGCTCACATACCTGTGTTCTCTCCCTCTCTCTCAAATAAAAAAAAATACATCTTAAAAGAAAAATTTTACCATTTCATATGGGAATTCTTATTTTCTTCTTTCTGCTTTTCTAAAATTTATATAAAAGATTTTCTAAAATTTATATAAAAGAGAGTATATTTCATCCTTTTATATTTAAAATACAATAATGTTTATTTTCATTTTTTTTTAAAGACCAGTTTCTATACTTGCCATTCCTAGCTATCACCAATCCACTCAGAGCCCTTCCTTGCAGGTAAATATTTTAAAACCTGGTTCTAACTAAGGACCCTACCCTTCACCATTTTTGGCATTTAGAAATCACCAGACAAACCAAAACACAGGCCAAAAATTATTTGGGTGGATTTGTCCAGTGTTGTAACAACTTTACCTTGTGGATATAATGAGATTCTAAGAATTACAGGTGTAACAGTTTATTTCCCAATACTTTGTGCCTCTTATGAGCCCCGCTTGGACAGTCAAAGCAAAGAAGAATATTCCAAGTTGAATGAGTTCCCAAATGTGGGTTCCTGAACTCCCAGAAACACAATACGTCCCTCACATTGAAGAAGATCCTTCCTAATGGGGAGCACCACAGTTCTTGGCCTCCTTGGTCTACCTCCTCCCCTTTAGCTGCAAGAGTGTCCTCTTTGTTTCTCTTAGCTCTCTTTAGAACAGAACAAACTGGTGTCTTCCTTCCTGTCCACAATATGGCGCATAACCAGATCAAGTTTCTTACCAAAGGGCTCTGCTAGCATTTTAGTTAAGGCCTCTGAAATGAGTTAATGAGGACATATGTAGTTAATAAAGGATAATAAAGACATCATGTCAGTTGACAACAGGATGCCTGCCTTCAGGAGGTCATGGATCAGTTCAAAAAATAAGCACAGAATAGTGCGGAACTGACTGAATTTTCAGGGAAACAAGGTAAAGGGTGTGTGGGGAGGGGAGGATCAATACCCAAAAACTTTAACGTGGGGCATCAAAGCACAGATGGTTCTTACATAGGGCAATTTCAAAGGAACCGGAGATGTCCACCCCAAGTGCCTCCTGTCTGGATGCTGACTGCCAACTTTCCCAGATAAATAATTCTTCTGAGCTGAAGCTCCAAAAACCACTATTAAATTGGAAATGTTAAGAAAGAATTAACATGGTGGGTTGATTGGGCCTTCTGTTTTACCACCAATTTTACAAATGGATTATCAGATTAGTTGGCCAGTTACCAAGCTGGTTCTGAGGAAATGGAACCCAGATGGAAGCATTTGATGGAGAGGAAAATGAGGTGAGGACCTGGGCCCCTGGTCTTTAGGGTACTCGGGATGGAACAGCAAAGAGGCAGAAAGATGGCTCAGGACCCAGAACAGAGGAAAAAGTCAAGAGACCAACAATGCCTGTGGAGAAGCCCAAAAGAGTAAAAGAGCGAGGCCATCGATTGGGGGGCCAAGAAGGGAGAAGAGGAAAAGCGTGCCCCAGCCTGCTAGAGGCATTTTGGAGTTCATGGGGCTGTTCATTCGCCACCCCAATTAAAGGCTTTTTGCTCCCTGCCTTGCCTCACTGTGGTTTCCTCAGACAGAAGTGGCTTTGTTCCTGGGTGAGCACCGGGCCTAGAAACAGCTGTGAGTGTGTGGACTTCCTGCTTGCAGCCTTTCTCCTCTGAATGCCTCCCAGGGACCTCTCAGTCCTGAGCCTTTTATCTCCCGTGTTTCATCTGATTCTCATTGAGTATATTCTGTAATTTGCTTTGTCAACTGCCGCTCCCAAGGAATCATTCCCTCTTGATCTTTTGCTTTCAATCCATTTTTTGTTCTGTCCAAATTGTGATTTTTGATTAATTTTTTAGCTTAAAAACTTACCAAGTTCAAAAACAGTCTAAAATGTTTATCACTAAAAAGAGCAGTTCCTTGCCATTCCCACCGCACCCGGTTGGAACTACATTTATTTTCCTCTATTTCTTTTCTCTAATGTATCCCAAATCGTGACATAACATAAATATACTCTTACTTCTTAATTCATCAATTATAGGCACCTCTCTCCCAATATCCTCACCTCTCTCATCCTCCCAATTAGCTACTCTATAATTTGGGGTTAATCCATTTTTAGTATTTTAGTTATTATGACTCAGTAAATACTATTTGATGTTAAGCCACATTGTATACAATGATTACATTACATTCTTGTGTAATTTCTTTTCTTTCCTGGAGTTCATAATTACTCCATGCTTTTCATTTGCTTAAAAGAACGTGAACTTAATGAATCTGCATGTCCCTCTTGCGCAAGGGTCATGTTGAGCTGCTTTTTCCTAAGGTCCTACTTAATGACAAAATTTACCCCAGATCACAGAACCAACACTAAGTCCTATACTTATCTACTGCTCCATAACTACTCCCCGCTTGGTTTGCTGTCCATGATCTAGTGCTGCCTTTAGCTCCTGCCAACACTTCCGCATCTTCTGCAGTAAACCAAAGTTTGCTCACCAAGATTGGCCACAATAAGCCAAGACTCACACATATCATGTGCAATGGAATCAGCCCTTCACACAGACTCTTAAACATGTTCCTCAAGATGTACTTAACACTAGCACCTGGAGATAAGACTTGTAGAAACCCCATCCTTCTGGAAAATCACTTTAAATTTAGAAATAAACAAATGGTGTGTTAGAACCTTCAAAGGAAAACAGGTTGTGGCGAAGCCTGGGCCTTCACTCAGAGCTTGTTGGATCTTACATGACACACAATTCTAGGAAACATGATTGTTTCACAGTGTTAAGTAAGTTAGAAGTAGCAGAAAACTATGAAGTGGTCTTTAAAAAAAAAAAAATTAAGTAGGCTCCCCACCCAACATGGGGCTTGAACCCCCAAACCCAGGATCAAGAGTCACATGCTCTACTGAGTGAGCCAGCCAGGGGCCCCAGAGTGTTCTCAAAAGAAATAGACACAAGAACAGTGGGAGGACAGTTCCAACCTTCAAGAAAGAGCAACAACCTAAAGACAGAACTTCATTCACTGAGAACAAAGCAAATGTTTATCATTAGGATTCATGCATCTCTCAAAAAGGTATTTTAGACACATTTCTTTCTCAAATGTGAAGTCCTAGTCCTTGATGGAGTCAAATTGTGTCATCTAAAAAACATATGTCTTACTTCAACTTTGATGATGCCAGATAAATGAGGTATAAGTTCGTGCCATTTGGTCTTAGCTCAGACAATGGCAAACCTCTCTGGCCTGGGAAAGCCCTCACTTCTTACAGAATATGTTTCTCAGAAACTTTACTTAAAAGGCTTATAAAAATAAGTTTGAGTAAAATTAAAGGGGTTTGTTTTACTCCATGTCAACAAAACCTTCAATGCATCTAACATAAAAATTTTTTCTCAATAGTTTTGTTTTCTCCCAGGGTGTCATATAATGAATCAGAATATCTGGAATTTTAGTATTTTATCAAGTAATCAGAACAGACTTGCAGTTAAGGAAAGGCTGGTGGTTATATTTAATATCCTTCTTTCCAACTGAAAAACCATGAATCTAGTAGCAGAGAAGGAGTCACTCCATTTGGAATCAAGGCAGAATTGGAGAGTTAGGGCCTCTTACTCATGCTTCACTATCAATGCCTGGCTTGGAAGTGCTCCCCAGGAAAAATTTTATCTAGTGGGAAGGGCTGAGAAAATTGCTGCTTTCCTAAAGAACATACATTTCCCTTCTTGTCCACATTGAAAACTGTGTGTGTGATTATTTAATTCATTTCTTTTTCTCCTATTGACTAGAGCTCCACAGCACAGAGAACATATCTGGGGTTGGTTTTTTGTTTGTTTGTTTACCTTAATATCCTTAGAGCCTTGCATGATGCCTGGCATCTAACAGACACTTTATAAGTATCTAGATTGAATTAATGCTACTGAGCAATTCTCCTTTTTCGCTGAGGTCACCAGGAACCTTTAGCTTAAATTTAGAACTTATTAACTAATGTGTTATTGGGTGTTCAGATCTATACTCTTATCTTTTTTGCCATCCTTACTTCCTATTTTAATATTAATTTCCACTGACACATATTTTTTATTTTTATTTGATTGTTTTATTGCATGTTCTCCTGCTATAGGTCATCTTAATCAATTGCTGAAAAAAAAAGGGGGAGTGAAATTGTAATTTAAAATAGGTTATCTGCTGCTACGAGTAGAGACATTCTAACAAGCCCAAGATTCACTTCACTTAATTTCTCCTAGATTAAAATATTGAGAAGGGAGTGAGGTTTTCCTTAGAATTTGTGCCCACTTGATCTAACAGTAGTCAATATTTACTGAACATCAGTCACTATTTCAAGCACCTCACTTGTACTAAATTACTTAGTCCTCACAAGTGTCTCCAGATTCTGTGAATGCTTTTCAAGGAGGAGGGAATCACAAGAATAAAATATTACTAAAATTAGGGTATTCTCTGATTTAATAATCAGAATTTATCAGCTACAAATAGGTTTGAATATCAATAACATGATACTTAATAAATGGTAGTTTGAACGAATAAAGGTTTATCTTCCTCATACAACAGAAATTCCACCAGAAGATATTTTAGGATGGACACAGAAACCCACAGTGCCATCAGACTCCTATTTCTTCACTGAGCCATCCTTTCACAGAGCCATCATGATGCTCATCCTTTGCCATGAGTATCCATGCTGCTTCATGGTCCAAGATGGCAGCACCACTTCTGCCATCACATCTGCAACCCAGGCACAAAGAAGGGGAAATGCAGAGGACAAAAGTGTTAACTAGCTGAGTGGGTCTCCTTTAGCAAGAAAACAATGGCTTTTTCTAGATGCTTCACCAAGTGACTTTTGCTAATATCTCATTGGTCAAAATGAGGTCACATGGCTACTCCTTTCATCTATAAGGGAATCTGGAAAATGTAGTTTTTGTTTGTTTTTAGGTAAGGCACACTGCCATCCCAAATAGAATTGAGGTCTTATATGTAGTGTATCAAGAGTGTTTCTAATGTTCTCATACATCTGCTAAATGATACCAAAATGTCATGAAAATTAGAAAATTAGCAGATTTATGGAAATGATAGAACTGAGCCTATTTTTATTCTACTGTTACCTTTGTGCAAGAAGATTTTTTGGTTTTCTCTGCACTGCAGGTCTAGATTCAATTTCCCACCTATAATCATATTTGTTATAATGACTTTTTGTACACTGAGATATCCCCAGATATTCTGCACTAACAGGATTTCTAACAGTGATCTTGCAAATATTCCCATCTAAAAAGATTCAAAATTTATTAGTGTATCTAAACCCTCACACACACAAATGCACAAAGACCAGAAAAAGAAAAAAAAAACACAGAAAACAAAAACAAACAAACTAAAAAGACAGTGTCAAGCAGTTGGGAATCAATTAAGTAAAGAACATTTAGTGATAATCAGGATTAATTTTGAAGAAAATGATACTGTTGGGGTTTTAGAAAGAATAAACAACTGGTGTAATGAAATATTTGCAGTATTTTTTTCACCTTCTGTGAAGGGAGTTGTTTTCCCATCAAGATGTGAATATCTGTTACATAAATATTAAATATAATTCTCATAATTACAATGAGGAGGAAAACCTCAAACACTCTATGGTTTAAATTTCGTTTATTTCCTCTTTCCAAACCCTCTTTATTTAACCAAGAAAGCTGTAATTTCTACACCTTCTGAAAGATTAGAATCTAAGAACAGGCTGAAAAAGTTGATTTGGGTGCCATCATGATGCAGTATTACTGCTCAATAGTGTTCCCCACCAAAAAAAAAAAAAAAATGACTTAAAATAGTATAAATATTAACAAACACCTTTAAAATAATCAGAACTAGGCAGCTGAAAATAGGAAGTGGTTTCATAGAGGATACTGGTTGCATTCTGCTGTTCAGTTTAACTTTATAGGAATATGGTTTTTGTAAGAACGTGGTTTGAGGGAGAATTCAAAATAAACTGTCTTCTGTGAGGCAAGCACTTCCGTTCTTTTATCACATCCCAGCAGGAATGCCTTCTCTCCCTCCTCTGCCTTGTTGAAACTCTGTCCATTTTTCCAGGCTGCATCTACAAAGCTTTCCCTGATACCACTGTCCACCCTTCCTCCTTCCTCATAATCAATTGAATTCATTGTAATATTGCTTGTGTGTATCATGACATTATAATTTATCATACAAACTAGGACTTTTTTGAGAGAGAAAAAAAATAAAACACTGTTAAATATTTTGCCAGCTCAACAAAAGTCAATCAAGAATATCCCAGGCAGGTCAGGTCAGGATACACAGTCTCCCTACATAGTTGGTCCAGGGACTTTGATGTCTATGAAGGATATACTCCCATAACTTGCAGGAGGTCAAAATCGTGAAAGCAGTTTCGGGTTCCTGACTGTTTCTAAATTCTATTTGCATTTTCCGATTTTATCTCTTACTTGATCATTTGTTCATAAAGAAAAAGCATTTAAGGACTTCACATGTTGGGGGAGGAGAAAAGGGGTAGCAGGTGGGGTGAGGTAGATGCTGGGCTGAATGGTAGGTCCACCAACCCGCTAAGTGGTGGACACCCTCTCTGCAGCCTCAGCATAAATAGTTATAAAATCCCTACCTCAGCAAAGTGACAAATTGGTACATCACGATCTTCCTTGTCATTTCTCACAAGTTAAAGCATGAATGCTGGATGTAAGAAAATTATATATTGCCTGGACTTTCTTTAAGTTTCAAGGCTCCATGGTTTCAATGAAGTCCTTGTTCAAGCATTTGAGCAATTATGAAGTTTTTCTTTTTTTTCTTTCTTCTTCTTCTTCTTCTTCTTTTTTTTTTTTTTTTTTTTTGAGCAAAAATATTATAGACTAATCTATAGGAACTCCAGTGGCCCATTTCCTCAGAAAGATGGAGGGGCCCTATTCTATCTATACAATAATATTTAAGACTATTATGTCTAGTCTTTATGTCCCATCTTTTTTTCCTCCTACTTCTCCATTACCATTTTAACTCATCCTCTCTGAACTTGACCTTTATGTCCCATAATATTTAAGACTATGTCTAATCTTTATGTCCCACCTTTTTCTCTCCTCGCCATCAAATTTCTGGAATACTTGTCTATACTCTTCACGTTCTGTGCATTTCTAGCTCTACCTTCTGGCTCCAGCATCCTCTGGACCATGGAAATTATTCTGACAAAGACCAACAAGCAGGAGCTTAAGAAAGTCATGGAAAACCTTTTCAGACTTTATTAAAACTGAACCTTCTCATTGGCCTTTCCTCTTTGACATGTTTTGTTCCATTGGCTTCTAACATGTCATTCCCTCCTGGTTCTTGGTTTCATTTTCTGACCCTCCAACCACCTCTTGAATATCAGTGTTCTCCAGGGTTCTGTTCCGAATCCTCTTTCCTCCCCACCTTCACATTCCTTCTTGGTAAACATATGGACTCCCATGGATTCAACCAATAGTACATAACCAGCAGTCATAGGTTCTAAATTTTTTAATCAGCTCCAAATTATTCTACTTCATGTTTTCTGCAAAAGTTGCCTTTATTATGTAATTAAATGTGATTTAATTTTTAGAACTTCATGGGATTTCTCCCATAATTACTCAAATTCACCTGCCTTTGTAACTTGTCACATTGTTCTCTGTGTATGGATTTTTTTTTATTAACTAATTTGTTTCAGTTTAAATCACAACTCCTTCACTAGTGTGAGCTTGGGCAATAAATTATGTAACCTCTTTGTGCCTCAATATCCTCATCCTGTAAAATAGGATTAATAATAGTAAGTCCAACCTCATGTAGTTATAGGGACGATTATGGGAGCTAAACTACATGCAAAGCACTTGGAACAGTGCCTGGGACTCTAAGTCCTATATCCTTGTTAACTATTATGATTTTATATGGTGAACATATTCATATACTGAAGACTCCCGCATTTCTTTGCAAGAGGTGTCCTCTTTTGTGAGCATTAAACTGCCTGATCATGAGGAGATCCCATAGGTACTAACTGCAATATGCCCAACCCACAACTTATTATTTTTTCCAACACACCTCCTCCTCTATTCCCTGTTTGCATGAATTGTGTCACTTTCATTCTCCATCCAGCCATAAAATATCATTGTTACTTAACTATTCATCCTCATCCATCTAATGGTCATGTTGCATCTACCTTCCAATGTCTTAGATTGAACCTATTTCTCCATTACCATTTTAACTCATCTTCTCTCAACTTGACCCTCAGAATCCCCATTTCCAATTCAGTCTATTTCTAAAACACTGGTCTAGTCACATTTCTCTGTTTAAGTCTTTCAAGCAGCCCATTGTCCATAGAAGTGCTATCCAACAGAACTTGCTGTAATGATGGAAATTTCTTTATCTGTGCTCTCCAATATGGCTGCTACTAGCCACTTGTGGCTACTGAGCACTTGAAATGTGGCTAGTGCCACTGAGGAAATGAATTTTTAATTATGCCTAATTCTAATTAGTTTAACCATAGCTTCATATAACCACTGACTATCTTATTGGACTGCACAGGTCTAGAAGATAAAGCCCACCCAACCTGGCCTTGCAAACCCTACATTCCCCACACATACCATTACACCCTATATGCTGACCTCAATAGTCTACTTCTCTTTTTCCAACACTCATACTTTTCTATATCTGTGCTTTTGCTGGAAGGCCTTGCTCACTTTTTCTATCTGGTGAATTCCTATTGAACTTTACAAACCTCAGTCAAATGATGTCACTCCCACTCAGAAACCTTTACTGACAACATATACATAGACACACAAACTTTACTTTTACTCTGTAATTTGCATTCATTGCTATTATAATATTTATACCACATTATGTTTCAACTGTTTATCTCCTCCCAAATTATGATCTCCTGCAGAGCAGTCTTTAGCTCAGTGTCTTGGACTTATTAAACATTTTTTGAATGCATAAATGAATGAATGAAACACAGAAAACTAATTTTGATCAGTAACTGAATACCTATACTTTGTGTTGATGGGCATGAATGAGCTCGTGGTTTTTGTCCTCTTCAATCACCTTTGATGACTGGTACAGTGAAACAATGGACTTTGAAGTTGATTGGCCAAAGATTAATGCTGGTGATTCTGATTCTAGATTCTCAAGGTTCTATTCCTGTACTAAATCAGATTATCAGGAAGACATACATCTTACTTCCCTTTTAGAAACCCTAAGGACCACACTGTAGTATTATGTCTTCTCTTTTGTTGTTTTTACTGTAAGAAATAGTCATGTGGAGACTGATTCTCTCAAAGACGCTATTCATAATGTGGTTCAATGCTTCTTATAGAAAGACCTGTGTGAGAATTCTTCTGCTAGAATAGTACTGGAAAGATTTCATCTTTATAACAAACTTGTATGCATCCTTTTATTAACTAATGACAGTTCTGTGACCCTTCACCGTCCCATTTCCCTCTGGCAGCCCACAAGCTTAGAGTTAAGTTTCATGCATTGTAATTAGCAATTTCTTTTTTTTTCCTCAAACTAAGGTAAATTCCATTCTTTAATCTCTGTCTGAATGGTTTTATTGGATCTATGCAATTTGTTGTTGGTAGTCTCAGATCCTCTCTGCTCAGCAGGGAGCCTGCTTCCCCCTCTCTTTGCCTGCCTCTCTGCCTACTTGTGATCTCCGTCTGTCAAATAAATAAATAAAATCCTAAAAAAAAAGAATCTTATATCTTTGATGATGCAATTGTATTTCTATGGATTTTAACCTAAGAAAACATTAGATGTGCAAAATATCATGCACAAGAAAGTTTTCACTGTATAACTGACAATAGTAACAAAATAGGAAATAACCTAAGAGAATAACAGTCGAAATTGATACAAATGCTGCAGTTTGGCTATTTTAAAGATTTTATTTATTACTTGTCAGAGAGAGAGAATGCATGCACAAGCAGGAGGAGCAGCAGGCAGAGGGAGAAGCTCCCTCTGAGCAAGGAGTCCGATGCAAGACTCAATCCCAGCACCCTGGGATCATAGCAATTTGGCCACATTTAATACCCTTAATCTAGCAATCCTTTTCCTAGGAATTTACCCCAAAAGAATATAGATATAGATATAGATGATAAAATGATAATAGATTTATAGCTATAGCCATGCATACTTATTTCAGTATTATTAAAAATTTCCGGGGTGTCTGGGTGACTCAGTGGGTTAAGCCTCTGCCTTCGGCTCAGGTCATGATCTCAGGGTCCTGGGATCAAGCCCAGCATTGGGCTCTCTGCTCAGTGGGGAGCCTGCTTCCCCCTCTCTCTATGCCTGCCTCTCTGCCTACTTGTGATCTCTATCTGTCAAATAAATAAATAAATAAAATCTTTAAAAAATAATTTCCAACTCTAATAAATTAAGTAAAACTTGGAACCTTTATATGATGGAATATGAGGCAGCTATTAACTTGGTGTTGTAAAAACTTTTTTGACATAGGGAAATGAACATAATAAATTGTTTAGATGCAAATGTAGTATACAAAACACCATTTGTAGTATGTATATTTGGAAATAAAAATGTTAAAATGTAGGTATGCCTTTGCGCTCCTTTCATACTTATCAAATGGTATACAGGTAACAATTGTTACTTTTTTAAAATCAGAAAAATCTACCCAAGTATGCACTTATGATTCTGAAGTCTCAGTACAGAAAGAGCGAACAATAAAATGTATGAACCTTCTGAAGAAAGTTACTGTCTAGGTGTGGGTTAGGCGTTACACTCCCTGGGCTTAGGCCTTCTAGAGAAGCCACAATCAGATTTTATGATGTGCAATGCTTCGCCATCTGGATAAGGTTGAGAAGCCAAGGTAACTGAGTGGCTTTATACCACCCAGAGCCTACACACAGACCAGAGCCCGCTCTCCATGTTCTCTCACTCAAACCACCCCCAACCAACACACCATTCATGGGTTCTCTACCAGAGAGGCTCATAAGCCAGCAACATCTGACTCCAGAAAAGAACCCAACCTTTAGGACTGAGACAGGAGGATGCAAGAGAAAATGGCCTTATCGTGTCTTCTGTTTGGTTGTTGCACCCCAGTAAATGGGCCTCCAACTTAAAACAAAATGTAAAACATAGTGTTTTGCTCTCTGGCCTATTTTTCAAATGATTACTTAGATGCATTAAACAGCATGCAAAAGAATTCTAAATTATGGGAATAGCCCATGTGTCCATTAATAGGCAAATGGATAAAGATGTTGAATATGTATACAACGGAATATTACACAGCCATAAAAAATGAAATCTTGCCATTTACAACCATGTGGATGGAGCTAGAAAGTATAGTGTTAAGTGAAATAAGTCAGTCAGAGAAAGACAAATACCATATGATTTCATTCAAACAGAACAAAAGAGCAAAGGGACAAAAAAAAGCAGGGGTGTGGAGAGAGAGAGGTAAACCAGAAAACAGACTCTTTACTATAGAGAACAAAATGAAAGTTACCATAGGGGCAGTGGGTGGGGTGTTGAGTGAAATAGGTGATGGGGATTAAGGAGAGCACTTGTCTTGATGAGCACAGGGTGTTGTATGGAAGTATTGAATCACTATGTTATACACCTGAAACTATTATCACACGTATCTTATCTAAATGGAATTTAAAGAAAAACTTTAAAAAATAGATATACTAAGAAGTACTAAGAGGTCTGAAAAGAGTTGATGTTTTTGGTAAGGTCCCAAATTTAACCCCTATACAATCTAATTCCATTTGGGTAATGTCACCTAAGTACCTTAACTCTCCTAGGAGCTATACTAAATAATGCAGGGTATACAAAAGGCAAACTAGTGTTCAGTAAATATCTACTGGAGGTCTGACACCAGGCTTGAATTTCATATTCCTGATCTCTCACAGCTTCTCAATCACACTGGGAGGTAATTAACATGATCCCAATTAGCAGAGCAGAAACAGAATTTGCCTAAGCCCAGATATTAGGGGGTGAAGCTAAAATTTAAACTCGGATCAGCCTGATACTAAAGTCCATGTTTTCCTCACTATTTATCAACCTATCCATCTTCACCACAGAGGAAAACAAGTCATGCATAGGGTTTACAAATCATGCATCCAAAAATCTCTAAAAAAGGAGCACCTGGGTGGCTCAGCTGGTTAAGTGCCTTACTCTTGGTTTCATCTCAGGTCATGATCTCAGGGTCATAAGATCGAGCCCGCCATGAGGCTCTATGCTCAGTGGGAAGTCTGCTTGAGATTCTTTCCCTTTGATCTCCCCACCCCACCAACGTAGGCTTGCACTCTCTCTCGCTCTCTCGCTGTCTCTGAAATTAATAAATGATTCTTCTGGGGGAAAAAAAGAGGAAATGTCCTATAAGTTCAGTTTAAACCTCTAAAGGAGGGTAAAGGAAGGAGGGCATCTCTTCCAGGAATGCTAAGGGAGCGTCTTCACCAAAGGGGACAGTAGCTATAAACCAGGCTGCAGAGTTTCTGTAGGGTTCCAGCAGGATGGCAGCAAAGGCTTTCTAGCAGCCCAGGGTTTACCATAGCCAGAGCAAAGGCATGGAGGTGAGACTTGGAGCTATGCTTCAGAAATAGTGATTTTCTATGGGAGACCTGGAGGCTGGAGTCAAGGCTGGCAAGGCAGACCTGAGCCAAGCCAGAGAGAGGCCTAAGCTTATCTTACAGATAGTTTTTGACCAGAAAAGCATCACAATCAGAACTGTGCTTCATATAATTTGCTTAGAAGTATTTGGTCCAGGAACACCTGGGTGGCTCTGTTGGTGGAACGTCTCCCTTTGGCTCAGGTCATGGTGCCGGGGTCCTGGGATAGAGCCCCACTTTGGGTTCTTTGTTCAGCAGGGAGTCTGCTTCTCCCTCTGCCTCTGCCTGCCACTCTCCCCGCTTGTGCCTTCTCTCTGTCTCTCTGAAATAAATAAATAAAATCTTAAAAGCAAAAAGAAAGGAAGAAAAAAAAGAAGTATTTGGACCAGTTCATTCTTTTCCTCCTCTTTTAATTTCATGAGGGAATTTTGATATTTGAATAGCAAATAATGGCCATCTTAAAAGGTCAGGGCTTTGGGTTGTTTTTGATTTGTTTTGTTTTTGTTTTGTTTTGTCCTTTTCTACTTTTTAGTAAGTGGATTTCCTTAGCTAGGTTCTGGATGACAATGTAAATCTGCCCATTTAAGAACTCACTGTCTGAGCCTCACATAATAGTCTTTCATTACAGTCCAATGGTATTTTCCCATTCACCAAATGACCTCATGTGGGCAAGCACGGATTGGTTCCTAAGTTATTTCAATCCGTTCAGCTTGGTTAATGAAGAATATGGATGTGGATGAATGGGTGAGTCCATCAGTGCTCCCCTTCAGGGACTGGGTCATTGTCACATCACCGTTCATGGAAATCAGGTCAAGTGGCTCCATATTTTAGGATAGGAAACTGGGCTACTGGACAAAACCAATAGAACCTTAATTTAGAAAAACAAAAATGTACATGAACATAAAGAGCTGGAGAATATGAATATGAATATGGCCTGCCTTCTTTTTTTGTCGGTAACTCTTCAATGCTGCCTGACAATCAATACAATTTAATATAACCCCCTGGGAAGCACACTTTCTCCCTAAGCAGGAAACCGTAAAATGTCAGAAATACATAAAAGGCAGCTCACATCTGGAAGAGGAGAGACAGGTATGCTTCTAGAAGGAACACCTGTGAGGTGAACCCTGAGAATTAAGCAGTTGGCCCTGCTCGTCTAGTAACGTTTCTTCATTCCCAGCATAGGGAGTGTGGTTTAGGAACAGGCTGGAAACTCCTCCTTCAGTACTCCAATGAAGACTACAAGCACCAGTGCCAGAAATGAAAGTCAAGGGATAGTAGAAAGGACCATGATAGTCTGCAAAAAGCTGCAGGCAGTAAGACAGACCACTCCCTCCTCCCCTACTCCCACTCCCAGACCCTCAGCACTCAACCCCTGAACTCCTCCCAGTCATCTGCCTGGTGCTCCTTTCCTGGCTCTGGCCCCATCCCCAGTCCCCTGCAGGAAGCTTCCCGCTCAGCTGTGCTCTAGCCCTGCCAGCTTATTGCGTGGGGTTCTCAAGTCACTTCTGGAGGAGCACCTAAGTACCATGGACAAGCTTCGGGGAACAGGGAGGGGGGCACAGCCCCAGACCCCCTCCTCCTTTCCACCCAGAAGGAATCATTTTCAGCCATTAAGTTCACTGGGCTTCCGCTTATGCTTTCCTAAGAAGTAAAAGCTCTTCTCACCCAAACAGGCTTGAGAAGCACTGTTGGGCATAGTACAAGCCTGGGTTCAGGCCCACTGGCTTCACCAGCCTCACTTCCAAAGACACTCTCTTGCCCATGCTCACCGTTCCTCAGGGTGTTCCTTTTGTCCTGGCTCCCTCCCTCCCTCCGGGTCATAAAGAACTCCTCCTTCTCTGAACTCTTCCTTAGGACTTTTCTTTGACTTGGCCATGTTCGGCCTTGCATCACTTCCGGTATGTTTTCATCTCTTCTGTGTTGTCTGCTGAGGTGGACCAGAGACCTGGGGTAAGCTGCCCCCTCCCCCGCCCGCAAGCAGAGATGTTCAGCACTCACTCACATCACAGATCCTCACGCAAGGCTCCCTCCCACGTCCCTGCACCTGCCCCTCTGCTCCACCCCTGTGGGCTACCCACTCAAGAGGCAGAGCCCTCTTGCAGCTCACCTCCTGCCTCTCTTGATCAGGTCCAAGGCCCCAGTCTGTCCTGACCTCTCCCCTTCAGATCTAATGCATATGTGCCCAGTGTCACACGACGGAGCACGTGATCATCCTGTGCCTGGAACGATTCTCTGTTGCTTACAGATATGACGCTGGTCCCCGACACAACAGACTGGGTCCCACCCGCAGGGCAGACGGCCTGATTTGGTTTAGAAAACTACACGGCGAGGGCACTGGATGAGTTGACTCCTTCATTCGCACAGAAGAGAATTTTCACTTCCGGTTGGAAAGGCCTACCCTGCCTTCACTTCCAATGCTCCAATTACATTCCAAAAAATGAATATGTACAAACCTGTATGTTTTCAGTGGAAAAGTAAGAGAGGTCCCCTCACCCCACGCAAGCCCTGCAGCGGGGGAGGACAGAAAGATGCGGGGCACCTCAAAAACGTTAAGTGTCAAGTAGAAACTAGCTCCTCTGCACCCCTACCCGCCCCCCACCCCCACCCCTCCGCTCCTCCGGAAAATCTGGGGATCCCAAAATCTGCTTTTCAAGACAGGACAGTTCCATTCCCTGGGGTCCCCTGCATCCACCTTCCCAAGTATCCAACTGGCTTCCCAGCTCCCTGTGGGGGGGTCAACATCACACCGACACCGCCAATCCCTGCAGCCCCAGACGCCCACAGGACCTCCCGGCTCAGCTGCCCCACCCCCCCCCACCACCACCACCATGTCCTAATGGTTCAGAACTGAGAGACGCTGATTGACTGGGTTCCCCTCCGTCCCGTGTCCAATAGGGAAGAAGGAGGCCTGTAGTACAAGGGGGACAACCTGTAGAATCTGAAAGCAAGAATATCAAGGAGATATGACTGCGAGACAAGCACTGGTCTCTCTTGTAATATTTATGATTACTTACAACTCTTTCAAAATAAGCCATTGGCTCCCTCCGACTTTACCTATTCTGTTTTCCAAATAAGCTCTTTTCTCAAAGAGTGCTCCTAATTTCTAAGTGCATGGACAGAAGGAATTCAGCATCCTGGAACCCACCTGGGGTAGACGGAGTTGTGTCCTCATGAGTCAAAGCTGACACCGAACCGGTCTGTCTCAAGACAGAAACATCTTTTGTATCATTCCTCTTAAAAATCTCTCAAGTTTAAACAGTCTCAACTTTGCATCTAAATTCAGATAGTCTCTCAAACTAATGCGCTTGCATTCTATTATTTGCATTCGGAGGCCATTAAAAAAGCAATTTCTTTTGGTTCTCTCAAAAAAACTTCATGCTTACAAGTTCTGTGAGCTTTTCCCAGTGAATATCGTTATATCATGGGATTTTTTTTACGATGGGACAACACAGCATTTGTTGTTCAATAAAAAATGGTTTGAGACATAAGCATGGTGTCTGAAAATCAGCACTATTTTTTTTTCAAATGAGAACTTCCAGGAAGCATATCTTTTAAAATTTTTGTCACATTTTGATGTTGCCAATCTCATTTTCATTAAAAAATAATAATAATGTGTCAGAAAAAATTGTTATGGTATCATAGCCTTCTTGGTCTGTGGTTCTCTATTCTGAAATTATTAACATAGAAAATATGTCCATAAATGAAGACCAAAAATACATAGAATTCCCATCAGACCATTAACAAAAACACAGTCAAGTTGTAAATTTCATAAACAAGAACCTTAGTTAATTTTCCAGAAAGAACTACGGGGACAGAATCAACACTTTATGGACTAAAGGTGTACAACGCCAAAACCTAACTAAACATTTTTGAGACTACTTTACCTTCAGTGATAACAAATTATTGAATTTTCTGCCAAAGGAAAGACTTATAGAACCCGCAAGACACAGATTCAACAGAAAACAAATCAGTATTATTGGACATTAATGATTTTTGAGTCTTTGAGATGGATTTTATAGCCAGCAACAATGATTCTGTCTTACTCACATTGAATCATGTAGAAAGGAGGAATTTTAAAATTGGCATTTTCCACACAATTTATTGTCTACAACTAAAGGCAGACACTGGTTTCCCCTGGTATCTCTCAACTTCACCTTCACTACTTCTATGTAAGAGCAGAACTCCCTTAACAAGGTTTGTGTGTGAAATTGGAACTCTACTGTAGGAAAGAAGCTCCTCAGATCCTTCCCACTACCACTTTCTTCCTAATCCTGTAGATGTACTTTGATATATACAGTACTGCCTCTGCTTACATTCTCCCTAATAATCTACTTGATGCACTATATACATGACTGTATTGTTATTTTTAGCAGACAGACATCCTTTTTTTCTGATTCTGAATGTAGTCATAACATGTTGTCCAAGAATTCATTGCTCCTTCCTCTGTGCTCCCATGGCCAAGGCACCTCTGTTCTAATATAAGTAATATAAGTAGCCAAATATTATTACTTACTATATTATAAGTAATATAAGTAACCAAACCACAAACATCTCCCTATATCATATTCCTTGAGAAAAGAGAGTGTGTCCATTGCTTTGACTCTCCCCAGGTCCCTGGCATAGTACCTGGTAGGGCCAAGGGACAGCTTCTGGATTTCAGTATTCTATCCTCAGCCAACCCAAATAAACACATAATCCGAGGGAAGCTTCACTTGGCAAATTCAATCTTAAAATTATTTTTAAGCCCTCTTCACCCTCCAACCTGATTACAAAACCCAGGCTTCTTTCTAAATAGAAATTCTAAAGCTGCCTGTCACTAAGAAGAAGGGAGTAGCAGATAGAGAGGGGAGAGAGAAAGAAAGAGCAAAAGAGAAGGAAGAAAATAGATGGTTAGCATTTTTTGAGCCCCATATGTCTGGAATCATGCTAAATACTTTTACATGCTTTATCTCATTTAATCCTACCAGCAGCCCTAAAGGGGAAAAATACTATTATTGTGCTATCTTTCAGCTGAGAAAATTGCAAAAGTTAAGTAACTGCTCAGTCACCAGAAAGAAACAAAGCCAAACACTTGGAAATTGTTAAGGGATTGCATAAATGATCTTGTCACCTTTCCCCTGGCGAGAACTATGCAGCTGAGAACTAGAGTAAGATAAAAGCCGTCCATTATTAGATGCCACAGCATTTCAGACACACACACACACATTCACCTGCCTATCAGACTGGATGAAGTGCTTGGTGTCCTTAGTCAAGAATGCAGAAAATGATTGGACATATGACAACCACATAGACAGAGCAGACACAGTATATTTCAGTACTGGACCCCTGTACTGCTAAAGGGGGTCTACAGCCAAGGGCTGAAGACAGCATTACAGAAATGAGATCTGTCAGAACCCAAAAAAAAACAGTTTTTGCTTTACCACAGCCTTCCAACCTGAAGATTCCAGACAAAACTTCCCATTAATCCTCTGTACACCTGCATACAAAGAATGTTCACAAATAGGTTCTCCTTGTTCATGAATCAAATTCAGCCTTAGTGAGGCCACATTCTCCTCCAGAGAGAGAAACCAGAGATTAACACCATGCTCAGATGACCCAGAACCATCTCTTGGCCTCCAGCTTCCTCATCTGGGAAACCCAGTTCCCCTGCACACCCAGATCTCTAAAGAACATTTCAGTCTAATATTTCCAAAAGTGTGAGCCACCACCCCAGTATCAAAATTTCCTGGTACATTTGTTGGAAAAGCCCATGCCTCCATCACCCTGGACCTACTGAATCAGAATATCTAGGACCGGAATCCAGGAACTGGTGGTGTTATTAAGCTCCTGGTACCACACCTACTCACTAACATGGAAGGGTGGCTGTGTATGGAGGGGATGTTCCTGGCCTCCAAGGAAAGTCTCATTGAGGTGAGCAGAACTTTCCACTTAAAATATTCAAACCCCACTACTGTTTGCAGACTTTTCATTCCAGCACCTTGTTTTGCAGAAGAAACCAGGAACCTCAAGTTTCAAGCTTTCTTAGAATCGTACTCATTAAACTGTATGTTAATCATGGATCAGGGATTGCACATTATACAACCCATTAAGCTTCTGTATGTTCGTGGAAGACTGCAGACGGTATAAAAATACAAATGATCCAACAGTTAAAATAATTGGCTATAATGAACAGCAAAATTAATTATGAATGACCGCATTGCTTACCCAGTTGACCTAAGTCATTAGCAGATGTAATGGCTTGGATGAAACTAAGATGTACTTTGGCTCCTACAATGTGTTCCACAAGCATTCACTGCAGTCCCAGGATCTCACTGTCAGCCAAGAGTATATCTAGAGGAGATAGTATAGATGAGGGCAATGACGGTCCCCTAGAGAAAAATTCCCTATGAATCCATGATAAGAGCATAATCCATTATGAGTTCCTGGGTTTACTATAGAGCAGGAGTAACAGCATTCACCTTTTACAGTTAAATGAGCTCTTCCCTACCACCAAGGTGTCTTCTCATTTAGCTAAGCAGTGACTTACTAAACTAGCATTTTCATCTGTGTGTTCCATGGAACACCAACCCTAAAAGATATTGTGGGGGAGAGGATAAAGGATGTGAAGACAGCTTCTGGAGTGAAGCACCTTTTGAAGAATCATAATGCAAACCAGCACATTAAAGGTCCTGGGAGCCCAGTGGTAAAGAAACTCATTTCAGTTCTGCTTTAGTCAATGTCCTCAGCTGCAGGCTGCAGGCCAAACCCTGCCTACCCTAAGGAGAAATGGGGGTCATAGAGGAATATGAAGTAGCCCCCAGAGTAGATGGAAAGTTGGAAAGCCAAGGACGTTAGGCACAGAAAGACCTGGAAATCCAGCCACAACGAGTCGCTTCATCTCCTCCTTTGACTGCCTCATACCCAAGAAGAATGTCTTGGGATGAAGCATTTGAACAGACAATCCCAGGTTAGAGGCCTCTTCTCTAACTAATGGGGCAGAGAAAATTATCTATCCCTGCAAATTCCTTACAGGGAGCGATGAAGACCTTGCTGCAGGACTTTGGATGGTTCTACCTCCCTAGACACACACCCAGTAACAATTTTCCAGCTCAAGTTGCTTCAACTCAATGCTTCTCAAAATTACTCTACCACCATTTCTTCACATAACACCAATTAACAGTACCCTTTTGGATATGGGGTAAATAATCGTAAATGGGATATATGATTGGTATGTAAATTGGGTTGCACGCACAGTTAGCATATCCCATCATTTGCACGGTTAATTTTGAAGGTATGTTGAGCTGTCATTTTGTTCATATTAGTATTCTAAGCAGTTCACCCTGAGAAAGAAATAGGTTCTGGAGCAAGTCATTCTAAATGTTCTTATTCCCCCAGTCTTTTTTTTCTTTTTAAGATTCTATTTATTTTTTTTTTATTTGAGAGAGAGAGAGAGAAGAGGGAGGTACAGAGGGAGAGGGACAAGCAGACTCCATGCAGAGCTTGGAGGCCGACTCAGAGCTTAATCTCAGCACCCATGAGATCATGACCTCCTCCAAAACCAAGAGTCAGATGGATGCTCAACCAACTGAGCTACTCAGGTGCCTGTCTGCCAGCCTGTTCTAATCCACAATAACTTTGGTTAAAACGAATCCCAAAGGCAGACTTGATGGGGAGGAATGAATGAGAGGGCACCATGCTGTCTCTGGGGGCATGTTGGAGGGGGTCTGTATCTCATGGTCTCAGTAACAGCAGGGAAAGGGGTGATTCTGCTGTTATTATCTCCAGATGCAATTATAGTCATCTGCAGGGCACTTCCCTGCTCACACCATGCTTCTCCCCACTTTACATCTTTGACTGTGAAAGCTCTGGGTTAAAAGCTCTCCTCCAGCCTGGGAGTCTCTGAGCTCCAGCACAAAGACCTGTATCCTCCTCGCTCCACGGCAGGCTATCTCCCTGAGTCACTGCCTGAAAGTGTCTGGCTATGAAGTGTCGCCAGCAACCAAACTGTATGTCAGGTCTTACATGGTGCCAAGCAAAGGGAAGCTGTTCCTTTGGGCCCCTGTAGCAGGAAAGCTTCTGTTGTTTGTGTCTCAAGTGTTCCCACACTTTGGAGTCCAGAGTATTCACAGTCCAGTGAATCCCCAGAGAGTAATGAGCTCAGTGCAGGGGAAATGAAAACCAGTAGGAATACAGCTGGCTCACACATGGCAGAGGGACAGGAGCAAAGCTGAGCCTCACAAGCTGGATGTCCTCCAGCTGCTTGCAGCCCCAAGAGGAGAGGTCCAGCCTCCTTCTGCCTCAGCTCTGTCTAAAGGAGACAGGGCCATGTCAGCCCCTGCCTGCTTCTGCTTCTACCTCTGTCCAGTTCATGTCAGGTACCAAAGGCCTGACCCTTGCAGGCCTACCTCATGTACCCAGCCAGGGAGCACCTGATCTGATAACACACAGGTGCTTTTATCTACCAATGGTCAGGGCTCAGGTGATCTACACCCAATCACTGGGCCAGAGCGCTAACATTGAACTTGACTTAGTTGGCCAGTTTGTTGCCAGGAAGTTGCTACTTGCACTCCAGTTTTCCACTTAGAGCTGAGACACAGACCCCCAGATCCAGGTTTCTGAGGTTGACCCACGTTTTCTGTACCTTTTCGTTAACTCTAACGAACCTTTCTAATAGGATTACATTTGGCTGCACCTAATAGAAAACTCAGAATAAAGAAGCTGAAAAACCAAAAACCATTTATTTTTTGTGTGTTAAAGAAGTCTAAAAAAAGCAAGTGGCCCACTGGTAAGTTGACTTCATACAAAGTCAAGAAATTTTGGAAAAGGAAGAAGAACACCTGTCATTCTGCTTCTCAAGGGTTCTCGTGGTCCAAAATAGTCCTTAGACCCCCACCCACTACATCCACATTTTGAACCCTTAGAAGGAAGGAGGAAAGACACAAGGAACTTTCTCCAGCTGTCTATATGACTTTCAAGGAAGTTTTCCAAAATTGCTTCATAATTTCCACTTTATTTCAAGCCAGAACTTGTGGATATTGCCGTATATAGCTTCAAGAAAGGCTAGAAAACATAGCTTTATTGTTGGATATATTGTAATCCTCAATAATATAAAGATTCTATCAGTGTATTAGTTAGAATTGAATTCATATTAATGGAGGTAGTCCAGGAGTGGGTCGGCAGCTCCAGAATCACCAGGTCTCAGGTTCATTTCACCTGTAGTTCTATCATCCTCCTCATAGGACTTCCACATTGTCCTAATCAGTTCAGGACACTATAACAGAAAGCCACTGGCTGGGTGGCTTAAACAACAGACATCTGTTTCTCACAGTCCTGGAAGCTGGGAAGCCCAAATCAATGTGCTAGCAGATTCATTTCTTGGTGAGGATCCTAAAACTGGGTTGCAGATGGCCATCATCTCTCTGGATGTTCGTATGATTTCCTCTTTGTGTGTGCAAAGAGAGAGAAAAAGACAGAAAGAGCAAGCAAGCTCCGATTTCTCTTCCTCTTTTTATAATGACACTAATCCCATGGTGGGGGCTCCAGCCTCATGACATCATCTAAACCTCATTATTTCCCAAATTAAGAGGACTCACCTCCTAATACCTTCACATTGGGAGTTAGGACTTCAACATATGAATTTGCAGGGGGAGGAGGACACAGATTTTCAGTTCATAACACACTTCATAGTCTGTAACGGCTGCTCCTGCTCCAGGCTTCACATCTGCAGTCCAACTAGCTAGAAGAAAGAAAGACTGGAGACTTTAAAGATACTTCCTGAAAGCTTTATGGATCACTCAGCTTTCATCCCGTTGGTCACATGGCCACACCTTGCTGAAAGGAAGACTGGTAAGTAAATTCTGGCTGGCCATCTGCCTAGCTAATATTTGGGAATTCTAATTCTGGAAGATGGGAAAATGCGCATGAGAGGCAAGTACCGATTTCTATCACCATGTGTAAGAAAGACAGAACAGATAATAGATAAGGAATTACCAATACATACCATAACCTCCCTAATTCCACTGGGACACCCACTAGATGCTGAGACTTGCCTTGGTCAAGAAAACCTGTCAAGATGAATGGATAAAGAAGATGTGGTATATATATATACAATGGAATACTATGCAGCCATCAAAAAACCCACAAAATCTTGCCACTTGCAACAATGTGGATGGAACTAGAGGGTATTATGCTAAGCGAAATAAATCAATCAGAGAAAGATAATTATCATATGGACTCTCTGATGTGAGGAATTTGAGAGGCAGGGCAGAGGGTTATGGGGGTAGGGAGGGAAAAAATGAAACAAGATGGGACAGAGAATAGGGTGGCTGGGCTATGGACATTGGGGAGGGTATGTGCTGCAGTGAGTGCTGTGAATTATATAAGACTGGTGATTCACAGATCTGTACCCCTGAAGCAAATAATGCATTATATGTTAATTTAAAATTTTTAAAAAGTAAAAGAAATGCTGTCAAAACCCTGACACCTGGATGAAAACCACTGGGTCTAATTCCTGCTAGACTGAACTGTTTTGTCTGCCCCCCTTGGGTTTGAAATGATGGTGTCACCCTAGAGCTGGTTCAGCACTCTATCCTAACTACCCCTTCCCTGACCTTGTCTAAGGGCCCATAGGATGTTTTGTATTGCACACATAACCAGTTTTAATAAAGATACAAAGGATTGGTGGTTACTAAAAAATATTTTTCCAACAATTTCTAATCATGAAATAGGTTTAGATTTGTGACACTGCCTCTTTTTCTCTTGATCTTTTGACAGCACCAGATGGATTTGCATTTGTAAACAGAAACATGTGAATGAATGAAAGAAGGACTGAGTGAGGTTTTGGCTTCAAGCCAGCCGCTGAGCTCCTTATCTCAGCCCTCCGCACAGCAATTTAGGAAGGAACTCGTCCACTTCAACTGATAAAAATCTCAATTTCAGCCCACCTTCTTGACTTAAATGGTAGCCAACCAACATTTTCAAATAGGTAGACCATGAGTAATTGTTATTTTGCCAAGTTCGGGGGGATTTCAAAGAGGTTTAGAGATTACAGACAGACTACTGGTCCTGCCTAAGGTCAACAGACATTAAGACATGGAGAAAGTTACAACACTACCAAAATGGTACCTGAGTTCATTCTGCATACGGGTACTGTGAGAATATTGACTTCCCAATAAGGAAATCTGTGTTTGTATTCCAGCTTGGGCACTTCTTAAGGTCTATAACTGAGTCAAGTCTCTCCACCTCAAACAGCTTCAGATTCTTCTTCTGTCTAATGAAGATGACATCATTAGACGCTCTGAAGATTAAATGAAGACACATGAGGAGGAAGCTAGCACACTCTTCGGCCCGCAGAAGACACTCAGTAACTGTACCCTGAATCTGAATTTATATTGAGAAAAATTTCTGTGCCATACTAATTAAATATACTTTTTAGAAATACATCCCTTTTTAATGGACTTAAAAGGAACCTCATTCTGAATTTTCCATTTTAGAAAAACAAACTAAATATTTTCAAAGCTCTGTAACCAGTGTAGTAACCAGTTTAGTATTTAATACAATAAGATAGTCAGCTATTTTTTCATTAAAAAATAAAAGCTTGTATTGGAAATTATACCCATAAAGTCCATTTGGTTTTACAACTTAATTATATGTAGTAAAACTTTACTGCCACATTTAACAGGTATTAACCTAATTCTTTTCAAACAAAAGCAATATTTGACTGGAAGTGAACCCTAAGTTGAGGGGAAAAAAAAGGAACTCCCTTAAAATATTTCCTTAATATTTATTTTTCAAGAAAGGTCAACTCAGCTAATGCATGAGTTTGCTTAATGTCTTATTTGTGTTATCTCAATATTTTTAGTAAAACAAATTTGTTACTATGGTGTTCAATTTTAGCATTATCATGAAATAGGCCAATATCAGGAAGGCAAAACCAACTGTGACTTTTGCAATGACAAATTTTAGTCAATTGAGTTTGTACTCTGTGTTAAAATAATTTTTAAAACTCAAGGAATAGTTGGAAAAGATGAGTCTTCTAAATAGATAAATCTCCTAGTATTTTCCAGGGGATTTGTCACTTTATTTTATAATATAACAAAGCAAAACAAAAGAAACTATTCAAGTTCTGAAAATTCATTGCTTTTAGTCTTAATAGACTTCAGAGTGAAATCTTCTACTTTATTTGATGTGTTCCTGTATAAAATAAAATATTCTTTAAAGTTCTCAATAAAAATCCATAAGACACCATTAGGTCCTTAAAATATGTTTCATATAGAATATTTACAACTCATAGCTTCAGAAGCTGCTAGTATACATATGCATGAGCAATAATACAGACTTCTTGGATGATTATCTGAAATTCAATTTAACTCCACAACTATTTATTGACTAGTATATAATCAGAGATAACAAGTTTATGTAATGAATGAGATCCACACTTCGCAAGACACCATACTGGCATCTCTAGCTATCATGGTGGAGCTCCCTACTAGACAGGCAGCCATATTGTAGGGCAGAGAGATACAAAGGTATGTCAAATACAGCCCCTGCCTCAAGAAGTTTGTATCATTATTCTTAGTGGGGAGAATGCTGGCATATTACACTTGTGCTTTTAAATTTACCAGATATACCGCTATCCATCATCTAACTGAACACCTTTGACATTCTTATAAGGTAGTTGTGGAACAGGTAAAACCATATTCATTTTATATATTCAACAATTAAATAACCTGCCCAGGGTCACAAAGCTAGACCACTGGCAGAAGTAGGACTAGAACTACATTCATATCTAAGAATTTTTTCCACCATTATAAACTTCTTCTGAACATTTATTTAGGAAGCCCACACATATTTATACAATTTCTAAAATGCCAAGGCAATATGGTAAGATGCAAAGGCCAAATGACCAGTATCAGATGAGTTAAGGAAGCTATGGGGAGAGAACTTTAAATCCAGACCCTCTCTGCACAGGCTTCCAGAAGGCAGATCTGAACTGGCTGTGAAGGGTGGATATAATGCAGAAAAGCAGGGAAGAACCAGGAAGGCATTGCAGGACAGAAAAGCTTGAATAGGTCATGTGAATTACCATCTTCTCTGGAGCACAATAAACTGAGGATTATTCATATTTTTGTCAGCCTTAACCTCCTAATGCCTAGAACAGGCCCCCCTGAATATTGTAGATTGCTTATCAGCACCTCTGAACTCTTTCCATGATAAGTCGTCAATAAATGTTTGGTGAATGGATGAGTGAATGAATGACTCAGAATAAATGAATTGGCAACATTCATTCAAGAATTAGAAAATCCCAAGGATTCAAGGATTTGGAGATACCATCATATTTCTGAGTGAGTCCATTATTTAATTAATGCATACCTTTGTACATAAGTTACAGATACATGAGGGGCTCTCAGCGGGGGCTGATTTTGCCCCCCACAGTGTATCTGGAGACATTTTCTGGTTATCACCCAGGGAAAGGATTACTGGCATTTAGTGTGAAGAGGACAAGGATGTCAGTAAACATTCTGCAATGCACAGGAATGTACAGGACAATCCCTAAAGCAAAGCATTACTCTGTTCAAAGTTTCAATAGGGCTGAGATGGGGAAATCTTGCTTTATAATAAGTGCTAGTAACGACTTTGGCAGTGCTGAGGACAGATGCTTCAAATATGTAAACAGATTAATCATTACAGATAATAATAAATAATAATTAGAAACTGGTAAGTACAATGGAAAAAAAGATTGAGAAATACCATGAAAACAAATTATTGGGAAATTCTCTCGATGCCTTATTACTTCTGGCAGGAAAGGATAACTGGTCATTTCCAGAGGACAGCATTCTGAAAAATCTCAGGCGAACTAATTAGAAACCCAAACACCCTAGAAACCCAAAATAAATTGGGTGCCTTTCTGGGGAAAAAAATTCAATGCCTAAGGCGATTGTTCTGCTATTTTCCCTCTGAAATGTAGCATCCCCCCAACAAAACTGTCAACATAAAGAAATTAAAAATAAATAGGATAATGTTTGAGACTTAATGAGACTTCCATATTCTTTAAAAGGCAAAGACAATTTTTTTTTTTTAAATAGAGAATTATTTGAGTTTAAGAAGAGGTCCACTGTCTGTCCAGGCTCTCTCTCTTGGAGGAATCAGTCCTTCCTCGCTCCTTGTGATTCTGGGGAACAGCTAATCATAGGCTCTCTCATCTCCTCCACTGGGATGGCCAACCAAACTCTCTTCTGGGCACTCAGAAGGAATGGCAATGAAGCAGATTCATTTGATGTCTTACCCTAAAGAACTTGACTATGCATTCCACCACCAAGATCCCAAGGGCTGCTGTGACACTTGCTTTCTATAGATCTTGTTATCTACCCATCCTTGGCTCGTAGGAGAAAACCCAGCATTCTCCTGATAATTTGCTTTTCCTTTCTTGAGTTGGCCAGAGTTGTCATCTTCGCTTGAACCAAAGAACCTTACCTGAAATAGTTTGGTGTTTTGCTTTAGGAATGGACAATGTCTAGGAGAGGGAAATAGAAAGAACCAGGGCTTCTTTTTTTCACTTGCTCATTCAAATTTCCCAACCCCATCCATCTTTCCAGCACCCACCACATGTATCCTTGAAGACTTCACTGACTTCCCAAGTTAGGAGAAACTCTCAATAGATACCATTGCCTAAAATGAGCATTATTTATTTAACATGAGTTATCTTTGATTGCTCGTGTTTTTCTCTAGACTGCAAAGGCATATGAAGACAGGCTTGCACTTGGTATTTCTTCCAATGTTTCACACTGGCAAGTGAATAACTGTTAACTGAATAACTATGGAAGCCAGTCTCCAAGATGTCCCCAATGATTCCCACCTCTTGGTGTTCATGCCCTAGTGAAGTCCTCCCCCACCCTAAATAGGGCAGACTTCCGTATCTCGTAGGATATTGTGGAAATGAACATTTTTGATGTCCAAGGCCAGATTCATAAAAGATATTTGAGTTCCTGCCTTCTCTCACTCACATTCCCCTATCTGGGAGAAGCCAGCTACTGTATCACGAAGACGCTTTAGAAGCCTTATGGCAAGGTCCACTTGGTAAGGAATTAAATCTCTTGCCTACAACCAGCACTTACTTGCCACTGTGAGCCATCTTAGAATTGAACCCTCCAGCCCCAGTCCAGGCTTCAGATAACTGGTGCTCTCTGAACAACACTCCTAACTCCACCCTCGTAAAGAGCCCTGACCCAGACCCATCCAGCTAAGCTACTTCCAAATTCCTGACCCACAGAAACTGTGAGACAATAAATGTTTTATATCGTTTTAAGCCACTAAGTTTTCAGGTCATTTGACATACAGTAATTATAAACTGATATAATAATTGATTCCATCTTGGGAGAAAGACAAACTCCACGTTTATCTGAACTACAAAAATGAAAGAAATGTATTTGTTTCCTGGCAGAGACAGTTCCTATAAACAAAGCCACTTTAATATATGATGAGTCAGTTCCACTTAGAGGCTAAAGACAAAAACAAAAACAATTGTAACTCTCAACACAGGAAATACTGAACAGTAAATACAGTACCTTTTGAGGTAGTTAGCTACTCAGGGATGAATGGAGTGGATTTTTCATATAGAAAAGTCTTCTACTGCAAGAAGGTAGACAAAAAGATTAAACCATGGTCCCCAGATTTTCTGAACCCCAAATTAGAAAATATGGTTGACTTTTATGAAGACAATGGACTAGAATATTTGAAGCCAATATAGTCCCAGAAAATTCTAGATAGGATCTCAATACCTAGAACTTAAATCATTCTGACATTTGAGCTTAAACTATGGAAATAGACAGCTACAATTAGGTTTACTTACAGTGTTTTGATTTGTCTCTGAGGAGAACAGCTTTCAAGAGAACTTGTACCATCCTAAAATGGTGAATTGTGATCTTGAAGTAATACTGACTAGGGAAAAACCCTGCTAGGTAATGAGAAAAGCATGTGAGTCATATATATCCTCAGAAAATCTAAGTACAGAGCATCTTCTCAAAGTCATGATTGTAATAAACCAAAAAGACCTGAATGTTCAGTCTAAATGACTGTTTTCTTGTTTCTTTTTGACAGAAAATAGACTATAAATTTGATTCTATCTAGTCAATTCACTACAAATTAATCATTAAGTAAAGACACTGCAAGATTTTGCCATGTATGTGCATTTATGTACATGCTTGCATGTATATATATATATATATATATGAGTGTGTGCTGTGTGTTTCCATTAAAAATTTAGCTTATAATAACAAACACCACTGAATCTATGCATTTAAATAAGATTTGTCCCCAGTACTAAGTTCATAAACTTATTCCTAAGACTTTGTCATTGTTCAAAATACTTTCAGAACTTCTTATTTGACTTTGCCATCACTGCAAAGGTAATACTTTGGTGATTAGGAAAAGGCAAATAATTTAGTGGCCAGGAACAGGAACTCTGGTTTCACTTTTGGGGTTAAAACCCTGGTTTTGCCACTTAGGCAGTAAGTAATCTTACAAAAATCACTTAACATCTTTGTGTATTAGTTTTCTCATCTGAAAAATGGGAATTATAAAAGAACACGTCTCTCGAACTCCTTGTGGGTAGTAAATGAAATAACGCACATATAATTCTTAAAGCAGTCACTGGTACATAGTAAGCACCCACCCCCCAAATGGTAACTGGTGAGGTTAGTTAGTTAGCTAGCTAGTTATGTATCACTGAGTTAGAATTGAAAATTTTTCCCCAAAAAACTCCTCCTAAAAACCTGTGCAGTGGTGCCATAATTACAAAACACATTTATTCTTAGAAAGAGCTCCAGGAGATTAACGATCTTGGAAGCAAACAATCTTAAAACATTTAATTTAATGATCTTGGAAGTAAACAGTTAATATTGCTGTTGAATGAACTGAGTGAGGTTCCTTGGTTTTTAGGGGGCTTCTCCATAAACAAAAGATCAAACCCTCGGGGCGCCTGGGTGGCTCAGTGAGTTAAGCCGCTGCCTTTGGCTCGGGTCATGATCCCAGGGTCCTGGGATCGAGCCCCGCATCGGGCTCTCTGCTCAGCAGGGAGCCTGCTTCCTCCCCTCTCTCTGCCTGCCTCTCTGCCTGCTTGTCATCTCTCTCTGTCAAATAAATAAATAAATAATCTTTAAAAAAAAAAAAAAAAAGATCAAACCCTCTCCTCCAGGACAACTAAAAGATCTGGGTAATATGAAAAAAACAACTGCTTGCGGGTGTTGGGGTGTGGGAACAGCAGAAGACGTGAGGGAGAGGGCAGAGGAAAGGGACTGGTTTGAAATAAGCCCCACTTCCACCTACCTTTGCCCTCTGAGCATCTGCTGGTTTGCCAAATGACATGGCTCAGGCAGAGAGGCTGGGAGCCAAGCAGAAAGCAACGGGAGAGAAGTAGATGGTAATAGTCTTGTGGGACTGGAGTACAGAAATTGAGGTTCATAGCCTCTAAGTCACCCAGGATATAAGGGACCAAGACTGCAAGTAAGAAAAAGCAGCCTAGAGAAGGGAGACTGAGGCTGATCATTTGAACCTCTCTTGCCCTTGAGGCATTTGCTGACTCAGAAGCTGCCTGGACTCAGAGGCACAGGGGCTCAGCAGAAGGCAGCAGAGAAGAGGGTGGGAACCTAAAGCAAGCAATTAATAGGCTCGGAACAGAGAGATAAAAACAGGAGTTCAGGAACACCAAGGAAAAGGGCATCAGGTAATTACCTCCGATCAGACTCCTACCGGACTACTTTTTAGGAATAAGGGCAATTGGGGGATTGACTGGACCTCACAAAGTCTGAAACCCAGCCTGGAACCGGTTCAGTCCCTAATTGGATTAATGCAAGCTACTCCTACTCTAAATGTCTGCCAGAGACTGAATCTTCTCTGGAGGGATTTTCATTAAAAATGTTCAGCATTCGGTCAAAAGTTATCAGATGCATCAAGACACAGGACCAAGAGAAAAAAAAATATCTAGACAATGAAATAGACCCTGTTGATGATACCAATTCAACACTATCAATAGGGCCTTTTAAATGACAGTGATTGATGTATTTAGTAAAAATAGAGGTCAGGATGGAGGATTTTAGCAGAGACCTGGAATCTACCCAAAAAAATGGACATTCTAGGACTGTAAAATACAGTAGCTGAAATTAAAAACTCATCAGATGTTTTAAAACAGAAAATGTGAGAAAGATGAAGAGAAGTGAAAAAGACAGGTCAGGAGAAAATATCTGGAATGAAGGACAGAAAAGAAAAGCCTAGAATACACATAAAAGTTCATGAGACATGTGGGACAGAGTGAAGAGTTCTAATTTATGTGTCATTGAATCCTAGAAGATGAGGAGAGAGAATAAGGCAGAAGAAATGTGTGAAGAAATAAACCAAGGAATATTCAGAATTGATACAAGACATAAAAGCACAGACTCCAGAAGCACAGTGAACAGGTTATATACCAAAACAAACAACCAAAACCCTTCAATCTATTGTACGAAAACTTCTAAAAATAAAGACAATGAGAAAAATCTTTAAAAGCAGACAGAGAGAAAGGTACTTTGCTTTAAAGGAATAGCAAGAGATTGACAACAGACTTCTCAACAAAACAAATGAGGTTGCAGAGTTAGGAAGAGGTTATCATGTAGTGTGTTGTAGACCACGTTAAGGGTTTTCGTCTTTTTTGGAAGAAAAATGGGAAGTTGTTAAAAAGCAAAGAGCAGGGAGGCCTGGGTGGCTCAGTTGGTTAAGCAGCTGCCTTCAGCTCAGGTCATGATCCCAGCGTCCTGGGATAGAGTCCCACATCGGGCTCCTTGCTCGGCAGGGAGCCTGCTTCTCCCTCTGCTTCTGCCTGCCATTAAGCCTGCCTGTGCTCGCTCTTTCCCCCTCTCTCTCTCTGATAAATAAATAAAATCTTTAAAAAAAAAAAAAAAGCAAAGAGCATATTTGTGGATTTTTTTTTTTTTTTAAGATAGGTATGAAGCTGTAGGAGCCATCACATGGGAGAGCATTCCAGGAAAGGAATTCAACAGAGAGAAGATCAAAGCAGACAAATGGAAGAGAAATCAGCTTTTGAATGCTTCTGTAAGCCCCTGGTCCCTGAGTTCATTGATACCTGGAGTTTCATAAACCATTAGGTTCCTTAACCAGAGTTTATTGGAATAATGAAGGGGGCCTTGGATGCCAAGACTAGAATGTCTGCTCTTGGAGCAATAAGGAAAGGTTCCCAACCTAAACCTGGGGAAGGAGGCCCTGGAAAGGATTCCTGAAAGAGAAAGTCTCTGGGTAACTAAAAATAGACATGAAGTACAGACATGGTGGAAGAAAAGTACCTGGCAGAGGACTAGTCCTTGTGAAGGAGACCGTGCATAGCTCATCTAGAGTCATTTTCTGTGTGACTGGTCATTTCCATATGACTGAAGCATGAGAGGTAGGCTTTGCGTGAAGACTCTGGAGATCTGAGGAATACAGAAGATGCAAGACTAGTGAGCCTCTGCATACAGAATGAGGGAAAGGCTTAAACACAAATCCCAGATGTCTGCTCAGGGCAACCCAATAGCTAGAGTTCACAGTGGAACTTACTAGACCAGGAGGAGAGGTCTGTCCAAGAGTGAAGAGTAGAGCCGACGAAGGCTGGGGATATAATGACATGAGGAATATCTGTACTAGGGAACTTGATTGGGAAGTATAGAACTAGAAGGTAGAAGAGAGCTCTGAGCTGGTGGGTGAAACCTCAGTAGTGGGTGAGCAGGGATGAACCCAAAGGGATCAGTGAGGGAAAGTTGTTTACAAAAGTCACTCAGGAGGAATTATTACGGAAATGGGAGGAGAACCAAGAAAGAAGGACAGAAGGACAGAGTATAAAGAAGGGAGCCTTCAAGTTACAGAACCAAAAGTAATCTGGGCTTCTAAATATTTGGTTCTCTTCCTTTCTTTTCCTAGGCTGCTAGGAAGCTCAGAGATTTGTGCAGAACTGTACAGAACTTTGAATCATTATGTTCATTAATTTTATCCTTAGTTTTATTTTACCTATCATTATTTCCCCCTCATCCTATTCCTTATTTTTTTTTATTGCATTTCTTTGTATCACCTTCAATCCCAAAAGGGAGGGAAATGAATAAACAAACACACTGCAACTGAAATAAGAGTCCGAGCAGCAGACATGTCACAGTACCTGCCACTCCCAACTGTCTTGTTCACAGCCTGCTTCTCTCGTTTACCTTACCGGCCTCAACCCTTAGCATTTGAGTTTGAGACTCCTGGTCTAACCAATCCTTAAGACGGTTTTCTGCTTATAACTGGATGAATATATCTGTAGTCCTTCCATGCTGAAGTCCCATGGGTTGTGACCAAATACAATATCAAGTAATCAGAATCACAGTTGTTTTTATTAAATGCCACTATTTCCACTGAAACAGTGCACATATAGGATGCACACAGCCCTCGAGAGGAGGTGGGCCGGACTTCCAAAGCAACATGACAGCATTTACTCCAGACCATTGTTACTAATCACTATGAGGTCCGGAGCTAGCTCCTGTGTTCAGTGGGATTTAAAACCAAATGACTGAGTAGTCCATCATTAGACCATGATGTTCAAGGCTAATTCCATGAGCCTCTGCGTTAATGGGGTAATATTCTGTTTGGCCTTATTCTATTAATATTTATAAAGTACTCATTACCATAGCAACTAAGTGCTTTCCACAGAGAACTGATCAAATTATTAGGGGGCTTCTGATCTGCCTCGGAATAACCCTTTCCCTCCCCTACCTGGCAAAGCAGGGTTGTGTCTGTGAGAGGACCTGCCTGTGCTTCATGCATTTGCTCCCAGGATCCTGGCGGTATCCCACCCTGGTTCCCTGAAACACTGCCACCTGCCATACCGGCTTCATCCTCAACACAGTGGGGGAGTAGAAGTAGCTGGTCCTCTGCCCTGAGGTTGCCTTTCTGTGTCGCTCTTCCTCTGCAGGGAGGCAGCACACCATATTGTTTCCAAGCCAAGCTTTGCAATCAAACAGCTTAGGTTTGAATTCCTGCTCTTCCCCTTCCTCGCCAGATCTACCTTGGCAAATTACTTAACTTCTTTGCCCCTTGATTTTCTCTTCAATGAAACGGGGATACCAAGAGTGCCCACTTCCTAGGGTCATCATGAGAATCTGGTGAGTTGATGACTATGATGTGCGTTGAAGAATTCCTGGCACACAGTACATGTGAGCTGCTCTGTCAGCATATCCTTTTCTTCCTCCCCTTCCCCCTGCCCCACTCACCCAGAACATGTGCTGCCCTGCTCATCCTGGTTTTCAGAGAATAGACCAAACTTTTTCTCTAAGTTGAGATCCCTTCTAGACACCATGCAGAGGAGTTGAGGGACAAGATGACTCCTGGCTGGCTCGCCAGGTTGGCCAGATCAAAAATGCCTAAATTTTTGGAAACTGTTGGAAACTCATTTCTCTGGGCAAAGTAACTGCTTTACAAGTATGTTCTCCCACTAGATTTAACTTTCATGAAGACGAGCAGCATGCCTCAATCCTTTGTCTCCACCCTCACATCCCATTCACACCAAGGAGTAAATGACTAACTTGTTTTCCCTCTTCAACACTCTATGTACATACCAGCGCAAAGAGTTATGACAAACCTATTATTTCAGGCTCTATGACAGGGAGAATGGGTAGAATGGGTAACAAAAAATGATGGAGCCGTGCTCCCTGCCTTTATGAAAGTCAAACCCAGTAATAGAAAATACTTGTAAAAGAAATGTTTTACCCAAAGCTATGGGTTTCCAGGTAGAATTTTAAGCACTGATTCAGGAGGAATGTGGTGGGGATCTTTGCGAGTTCTTAAAGCACATGATGGAGATGACCACCAACCCTAGTAGAGGTAAGCCAGGCCCTGGAACGGAGCCAGATGGCAGTCCTCTGCTTGAAGAGTTTCTAGCCTGGCATGGTGTGGCAGGGCTGATCAGTGCTACTGACTCATCTTTGCTCAATCCCAAAAAGAATATCTCAGACCAAGTCGGAAGCAATCAACACCCAAATCTAAGAGTTAAGATTTCAGATAAGCACCTTGAAACTTGGAAGAGGTCGTCTTAGGATGAATAAAGGGACACATTCTTTTACACTGTGAGTAGTAAATTCATTACCTCATCTGGGACTTGTTACTGCAAGATCTTATATAAACCAAAATTAAAATTAGGTTCAAGGAGGTTGAGATACACATATGAATGAAGAGTTACAAACAGGCTCTTCAGATGAAGTTAAAGAGGTTTTCAATTCAGTAAGAATCTACTAAGCACCTACTGTTCTGTACTGACCACTGCTTTGGACACAATCCTAACTTTCTGAAGGTCCCATTCTCTTCCATTAAATATTCCTTGGCGTCATTCTTAAGGAGCTTGCTCACCACGGGGAAATGTATACTCTAACATTCTTTATCAGCACCATTTGCTTGCCAATCTTAATAAATTCGGATCCCCTTTCTCTCTCACCCCAGCCTTGGAGAACCACTCACTGAAGGACAATGGCTCTGCACCAGGAGAATAATTGGAGGCCCTAACTTGAGCACTAGGAACAAGAAGGGGGAGCCACATCTGCTCAAGTTTTTCAACAGTTTATTTGTCCACAGTTGAAATACTCTGGCTAATTAAATTCTAAAGACTATTTTTACTCTATTGAGTTCAGCAGCTTAGGACCCATGGGTAGGATGGCTTTAGTCACATGTAGCATGGGCTGTGTCCTGAGAGGAGAAAAGAGAGGCTCATGAGGCCCTGTCGTCCTTAATGTTCTTTTGCCTTAATTCACTGGTAAGTGCCCTGGATGTCACTGGGTCATAGCGCAGTCACTGTAGGTCAGTGATTCTCAAACCTTAGCATACATCAGAACGACCTGGAGGGCTTCCAACTCTCCTGACTCTCAGAGTTTCTGCCTCAGTTGGTGTGTAGTAGGGTCCAGGAATCTGCCTCCTTTTTTTTTTTTTTTTTGAAATTTGTCTTTCGAACAAATTTCCAAGTAATGCTAATTCTCCTGGCATAGGGACCACACTCCCGGAGCCACTGCTATAGGTCATGATGTCCATTCAAAAGCAATCTCCACCTGGAAGAACTTATCCTCCCCCTGTCATCAGACATTTTACAGTTGAAGGTTGACAAAGGCTCCAAGAATGGGCTTAGATTTGGGGTTGGTGGGCAGACAGTTGGAAGGTTAGGAGGAAACACTGAAGCTTGTGTTCAGTACTCTGCTGATTCTGCCCAGGAGAGGACTTTGGGTTGCTCCCTCCATTCACCTCTGTCCCTCACACACCCATGTGGATCCCTTAGTCTTGAGCCGTCTTTTACATGAGCCCCTTCTCCACCACGGGACTCCTAGCCACCTCCCAGCCTGGCAGCTCAGCTGTCACTCTTGCGCATCTCCCTGTCAGGCAACAGCTGCTCCCAGTCCCCAGGGAACTGGCCTGTTAAAGAGTAACTGGTGAATTGCAAATCGCCTCAGTACTGGTCCAAGCTTCCTGCCCAAGAGGCAGCTGTCCTGGGGGAGGGACCCCTTCCCCACTTCACTTCTTACGCGTGCGCCAGCCAGGCCCACCAGCAGTCTGCTTCAAGTGACCACTGTTTCCTCCACCCACAGATCACTTCAGGGATCACTCCTGGGTTCCAAATACCATGCTCAGCCTCAGACCAAAGACAGCAAAGATCCAAGGAGAAACCTGAATCACCAGCCAAGAAAAGGGAGCCTGGGGAGGAGGAGATAATTTGCTAGTCAAAGTAAATAGCAGACACGAATATTTGGCTCTGGAATCTTGACATGTTTAGTCTCTTTCATCCACACATGTCAGCTGAGAGAAACTCCACATTAGGAGCAGATGAAAATAATGAATAAACCCACAAAGCAGTATCTGGGATCTCTGAATTTGCCCACGGGAATAAGACTGAAATAAGTCACTCTCTGAGCCCACTCATCCTTCTCACTTTTGTGAGAAGTGAAAAAAAGTTCATACAGATTCATACTCTTTCTCACTGTCCACAGAAGGTCTTACTGTCCTCGTTCTGGAAACCCTACCCACTCACTTAAAAATCACATACATGTGTAAGAATTGGTGGAGAGACTGGTTGGGCTGGAAGTGGGCTGAACCGCATTCCCTCGCTCCTCCCCACCCTCCCTGGTCTCCTCCTTCCTTTCACCACCCAGAGGCGGCCTTACTTCCTGCCCTGGCCCCACCTCACCACCACAAACCAGGCACCCTCTTTCTGACAGGGCTTGAGCTTCTTTAGAAAGCCTTCCAGCGTATCCATCCTTCTAAATGCCTTTAGTTTTTTTTAATGGAAGTAGTAGTCATCATTAAATCATTTAACTGAAACCTTCATCATTGAAAATTCTTTTCCTAAAGAAATAATATAAAAGAGTCATGCACCCAGTTAAATACCAACATTAACCATCTTTGTGGCTACAAAGGTAAAAATATTAAATACATGACTTCAGTGAGAAGGGATTGCTGGTAAGCCTCCAGATATTTCATCTCCCTTAGAGTTATTTTTAGGCACTTAAGTTGATAAATGTGCCCTAAGGTTAAAAAAAAAAAAAAATCAGAATAAGCGTGTAAGCGAATTGTGATCCTGAATGTGATTTAACTGAAAACAGTGTCTCTAGGGAACACTTTAAAAAGACCTGTTCTAATATTTGTACAATTAAGTTTATTTCCCAGGTTTATAAAATTCCAATGCATTTCCACAAAAGAAAAAGAAGGCACCCTCTTCCCTTCATGACAAAGCCTCAGCAGCAAGTCATTATCACTTTTGACTAATCAGAGAGAAACCACCTGCAGAAATACTCCCCTTTCTGTTAGCTCCCAGCAGAACCTTCCAAATGATGATTAATCACTGAATAAACGGTGGAATTGACAACAGCATAATGACAAAAAGAGAGCAGAGAAGGGGCCCCAGCAGTGGGTGCATGTGGTCCTGCCCAGTGGGTGGAAGGCGGAAGAAGATGGATGACCCTTAAGCGTTTGACACTTGAGTATCTTGTCTTTTGGGGGGGGGGGGGTGTCACTGCTGCCAAATTCAACAAATAAGGCAGCACGCATCCAGTGGACATGCTTCTTATTGCTGTCAGAAACAAGGAGAAACATCTTAAAAATTAAACTAATGAGCTGAAATTGACATCCTAAGCTCACACAATCACAGAAGTAACAGATACAACAAATGACAGCCTAATCCATTATTGTGGAAGGCATTCGGAAGGTTTTACTGATTACTGCCTCAGATTACCCTACCCGTGTCCCTACTAATTTGAAAAATGATGAATCACTAAGTTCAGACAGGGCTCAGAGAGTCAATTACACTAAAGCAGTGATATCAAAAGCTCATATTTTCTACACTAAGGAATAAAACATGTTATGCCTAATAACAAACAGAAATGAGGCCTATTACCCACTCTCAGCTGACCAAGTCATTAGCAGTAAGAATGTTTCTCTAATTTTTCAATATTTATTTTTGGGATATATACTCCCTGCCCCAAGGAATCCTATTAGCCAAAGTTTATTAACATGAAGAAAAGATTTGTGGTAAATGAGATATTGGTTTGCAGCCGGCTTAATGTGTTTCAGGTACCATCAAGTTTCAGTCCTATCACGTTCAAATGAAAAAGGCAGTAAGTGGTCAGACCCATTGCCTCCCAGACATCATCAATCCCATGGACTTCCTCATGATCCCTTTTACCTTTAGCACTTCTTTACTATAAAACAGAAGTTCAAATTCACCAAGAAGTTTCCTGTGCATCTTTCCATCGGCCCCAACTTACACAGGTGTGCCCAATCCCGTGCCATTTTACCCAGATGGTAAAATGCTCTGATGCTTAGCAATTCTGCCTTGTCTCATGGACACTGTCCATATTAATTCATATCAACAGAAAGCCTTTCACAGCATAACTATGACATCATGTCTCAAGATTTCCCTGTTTTGCTAGGTACATTTCTCCTGCATTATGTTTTGTTCCCAACCGTGCCTAGAACAATGTTTGGCACATTGTATGTCCTCAGCAAATAAGTGACTTTATTCTCTGGTTCCTTCTTCTGGACTCAACCAACAGGAGGTCCTGTATGTGAGACCTTTGAAATCCTTCCTCAGGGAATTTCTTAGGCATGTGTACATCACATTAAGACCTGAGTAGAATAATCATCTTGAAACTGTAGAAGAATCTAAGAGTGAGTGACTACAGATGGACCTTGAAATAGAGAGCAATCTCATTCTCTCTGCTTTTGGTATGGCTGCATTGGGAACTGATTTTTTCCCACCAAAATTCAATCTCTGCCATCCTCCAATAGCTAGAGAGTTTAATCTCAAATTCAAAACTTAGCTTGAGTTTCAAACTCTTTGATCTGCTTTTTAAGCTCCTCCCCAAGCTGGTCTGCACTGCCAACTTAGCCAGCCTCCCCCATGACACCCACCTCCCTCAGCTTCACTCCCCTCTCCCCACCACCCCTGCCCCCCTCACACACACACTCATACACACATGGCACTCACCATGGTTATACCTCACCAGCCTCTGCAACGGGCCGATTTCCCACCCCCACCCCCCACCCAACTCCTATTCTGATGTTCTCATCCTTCTAGCACTCCAAGGCCCTTCTCTGGAGCTCTTCTGACATCTTTAGTCTTGCACCAGATGCTTGGGAGGCTGAACCAGCCTCAGCCAGGGGGACAGAGCAGGGACTTTGGGGTCATCAGGCCATTCCAAGTTATCCATTTACTCACTACCTGACCTTGGGCAAGTTGCTTACATGTTCCAAGACTGTTCCTTCATCTGTGAAATGGGAATAAAGAGATGTACCTTAGAGCACTCTTGGCCGGGGTGGGGCGAGAGGGGCAGTTGGTTGGAGGGTGCTGGGTGATACAATGTGTGAGAAACGGCTGGCCCAGATACGGCAAAGATTGTATCATTCATTTCCAAATCCCCAGTATAAAGTCTTGGGCCTGGCACACACTAGTACATGTTTACTGAATATTCATTGAAAAGGGAGCAGACACGAAGAGGGGTAAAATACATACACACATGAGTCAAAGTCTTTAACTCAGTAAAATATAACCGCTTTGGTTCTCCTTACCTTTTATATTTAAATTACCATTTCTTTCATTTTTTTAAATAAAATTCCCCATTTTCCATATCTACCAAAAGCATCAGACATTATTCATTAACGAGCAGCAGAAACCAAACGTTTAAATTCAGATCCTAGTGTGACGTTCCAAATCCTCTTGGCTCCGCCTCCCGTGCCCTCCCACAGCTCCAGAGGGGAACCTGAGGGAAACTTCGGGCCTGTGTCTGACAGGTGGAAATTGGAGAAGCATAAGGCTCCCCCTGCTGAGCTCCTCCCTGCTGGGGAGATGGGAGGATTAAAGTCTGCAGAGAACAGAGGTCCCCCTTAAGGCAGCTAAAAGAAATAGGTACTTAAGGTCAAAAAAGAGCATATTTATTGGGGGAAAACACCATAGAAATTATCGATAGATAAGCAATATTAGTTGGCCTCTATACATAGAGGCCATGTATATGAAATGCAGGGAAATAAGAAAAGAACACAAAATAGCTTTAATTGGATGGATGAGTGAGATTCTCAATTTCTTTGTTTTGTGGGTCTACAGGTGGTTCTGTTGAGGTTTTTTGTCCGTTTTTGCTAACAACCATACTTTTTACTCACAACAATCTTTGTTAGTTATTTAGGAACTATAAGAAAGAACATATATTTATAATTTAAGTTCTTAGACTAAAATAGAAGGAAAAAATATCTGTAAAAAATATCTATTTCTGAAGACTGTTCTGGGAGAAGCTCTTTGTCCCATCTCTCTCAAAAAATTTTCACTTTGGGATTTCATATCTAAGAGCATACAAAGAATGATCATTTTCTGAACAAATCAAATTGCACAAAATGCACCTTTTGTTCCTAAACCAAGTGAGTTCAAATTTATAAATGGCACTTTTAACAAGTGTAACAACAAAACAATCTATTACAATTCTTTCACCCTCTTCTCTCTTCAAAAACTAGATTTCTTTTCCCACCACGATTTAATTTTTTCAATGAGGCTCAAATCTTGGGAGAAGCAGAAGGTTCAGCATGTGAAGTTTTGCTCCATTGATTATTAGCACTCGTTAGATATTTGAACTTAGTCCCACACATAGTATGTGCACAATAAAATTTATCTCATTACACTCAAGTGTCCAGGGAAAGAAAAATGTTTCCCTTGACTTGCTACCCTGGCGTTTGGTTGTCCGATGCTCTCTAGGCAAAGCTGCCTGCGTGCAGTCTAGTAGCTGTCTAGGAGCAGACTAGCCTTCTCCCCGAGGGCCCACGCCCCCGAAATGTTCTTCCCCTCCTGATCGGACACCGGCTAGAGTCTGTGAAGCTGTGTGCCCAGTCAGGCATTTTCTTGAAAGCGGTGGGTGGCCTGGGATCAGAGATTAAAGTGGTGGCAAGTCTTTATTTATTATGACTCCAGAGTCATCTATCCAAGCTGTCCATTTATATGGACGGGGATGCTCTTATAAATGCAAAGAACATCATTAGTGTTTTATTTCCTCTCCCAACTACCTGTCTATGACTGTTGTGCTCACTTTGCACCAGTCAGAGCTCAGGAACAGTTTCCTGGCCTAGGGGATAAAATGCGAGGTGGCCCACCTTCCAAGCCAGGCTGGACGCTCATAGACGACATGGTCCAGTAACCTAAGCAATGGGCTGGAAATTCCAGACCAATTATGCCCTGTCCAGCAACAGAGTTGCTGTGTGATAGCAGGTGAGGCAGCTCCCTTCTCTGGATTTCTGTCTGGGCTCGCCTGCCTCTTGAGGGAAGGAGCTGCTGGGAGATAACAAACACATTAACTAACCACCTTTCTGATCCGCGGCTTCCTCACCTATAAAACAGGAATGACTAACCAGTGCCTCTGTTGCCTCACAAGGTCAATGTAAGGCAAAAATGCATATAAAAACTCCAGTAATTTGTACGTTGCTGAATAAATGGTTCTTCATAGTGCCCTTATTAGTAACAGGGTAAATCTGGGGCTCAAATCCCCGTTTGCCTACTCCCATTCCAAGACTCAAGAAAAGGTAAGTCAACTAATTCCCTTTTCTTTCTATAGACATCCAACAAGTGTTGGACCCAAAGGAATATGCTTCCATGAGAAACATTCCTGCAAGGGTTTGAGTATATTCAAGTAGTGGCTACATCTTAAAAAAAAAAAAAAAAAAGGAATCCAAAGCCAGTATCTCTCAGGCACTGTGACAGTCCTTAGGTTGAAACCAAGAAAACATGGTGGTGCAACCTTTTCATTTAGAGCAAATGTTGAAGGTATCCACATTTCTCGTTTAAGTTCTCCAATGTATAGAAAGTTTCTACTTGAGGATTAGACTTAGAATGAATGGCAAGGCTGCTTCTCTCTATGCTGAATCACACTTAGCCCTCCCTCATTATAGCCCTAGTTAATTCTTCAGTAACTGGGGAGCCATGGTCCTTGCAAATGTCACAATTTTACCACAGTGTATTTACTTCTGGGTGGATTAGCATGAATGTGTCAATTGTATTGGATTGCCAATTTTGTGGGAGTGATTTGAAAGCTTGCAGAATAAACTGTTATTTCACTTGGGGAAATGGGAAGGGGGAAAATGGCAGCTTTTTATGTTTTGCTCTCTTTGGTTCAGATTTGCATGAAATCCTCATAACCAAAGGCAGCTGGAATCCTGAGTATAATGATAACATTGGTGGTGAGAGGTTTAGACGTGGCAGGAAGGTGGGGCTAGTGTAGGAGGCAATTTTTCCACACAGATGTAAAGCATAAGAAATATTTATTAGTAGAAATTACATATGATGATTGGGGGGGGGAAGGAGCTTGTTTTTGAAGAAACTTGTTCACAGTTTAAGTCAAAACTATTCCTCTAACTTGGTTTCCATATAAAGATAGTCCCCTTCACACCTACTTGCAAACATTCTTCATTCTGTAGAACATTTCTTGTCATGCATTACCCTGAAGAACTTCTCATTTGGGGTAATAATGCAGTTAGATCCTTACTACAAATCAGTTAATTCCAAGTTGGCAAAATAAGCCCCCCTTTTTTTCCCTGAAATCATCAGCATGAAGAGGGGACAGCTAATGAGACCCATATCAAGAAAGAGTTGAATGTCTGCGCACAGGCTCTGGTAACTGAATCAGCGCCAGCATTCTGCATGCTTACATCATTGGCATAACAAGCTCAGGGAGTTCTTCTCCTCCTTGGCTTTTGTCCCCTGTGCCTCATTTCTGTCTTGTTCTTCTGCCCTCTTTAGTCTCCTGAACATGTTCCTAATGATCTCTATGATGACCATGAGGGCATTTTATGTGAAATACTCCTACACATGCACAGCCAAGCAAAGACACAAAACACTGAGATAAGGACCACTCTCAGCAGAGCTCGTGACCCAGGAATTTTGGCCACAGTCTGTCGGTAAAGCCTGCATTCCAACAGATCACCTCCACGGGGCTTACCAAATCTTTTTTTTAAATATTTATTTATTTATTTGACAGACAGAGATCACAAGTAGGCAGAGAGGCAGGCAGAGAGAAAGGAAGGGAAGCAGGCTCCCCGCTGAGCAGAGAGCCCAATGCGGGGCTCAATTCCAGGACTCTGGGATCATGACCTGAACCGAAGGCAGAGGCTTTAACCCACTGAGCCACCCAAGTGCCCTGGGCTTACCAAATCTTGATTAAACAGGATCTGAAGAGCAAGAATGTCCAATTATTCCTTTTTAAGAATAATTTTCTTTTAAGAAGCAAATGGAAAAATACAATGAAATATGCCATAGGAATTAGAAGCTTGATCAGTCATCCCAAGATTGCTTCTAACAGGGTCAGAGTTTGAGCAAGTCACATATCTCTCTGATCCTCAGTATTCCAATCCAAAAATGTGTTGCTTGGACTAGTCCTATGAACGTTTCCTGCCTTTAACCTCTTGGGTTCTATTTCCACTATGTTCTTTTTTTATTAACTATTTTTCTTATTACATAAGTAATATATTTTCATTACATAGTTGTAACAAGCAATGAAGAGCAAAATTAAAATCACCTGCTGTCTTACCACTTGGAGATAGCTACATTTGCAAATTATATGAAATATACATTAGTTTGCAAGTAAGTCAAAATGAACCTACACCCCATTTACTGAACTATATCAAACACTGAAAATATATTAAAACAAGCTGATACCAAATTCTTCTCTTCAAAAACTTTTTTGCTTATTTGTAGCACATACCAGGGCCCATTTTCTCTCACTTTCTCAGTTTATGGCTGCCAGCCTGAATACAAATTAGCATTGGGACGATGATGGTCCTATCCATCAGAAAGAAAGTATAAAATCTCAAAAGAGTGCTCAAAGGATCCATAAAGATCATTTGGAACTACCCTCTCATTTTATGGATGAGAAAAGTTGAGGCCAAAGGAGTCTAAGCGATACGTCACCTTCATGGCGCCACTGGACAGTGGAGACAAGGCTTACACGAAGGTCTCTTACTGCCTGTTTTAAACTGTTTGCACTATTATATTATTCTGGAATTTTTTTTTAATTGAAACTTCTGTTAATAAGAAAACTTGATTTAACCATATTTCCTGGTTAATGGAGGTCTCACCTTACCACACTCCAACCTCACAGTGGGTCATTAGCAAGCTGCAGAGAGCTGCCTTGAAGGGCAGGAATGAGTCATGGTGATAATCTGTGCTTACTAGAAAAAGTCCAGGTCCGTACTATCCCACATGGTGATTGTAGATAAGCAGAATAACCTTAATTTCCCCTTAATTCATTGAGTTTCCTTCTATATTCCCCACATGAAGGGACATCCCTACACATTCCTTTAAAAAGAGGGATGCCAGGAAAGAATGTCAGAAACTTCATAAATATTTGTTGACTGATGGAGCTTGCTCCAATCAAAGGCACGGGTTCTCCTGGTGTTCCTGTTTACGAGGAGATGGGGAAATAGCACCCACCCACGCCTATCTCACGGAGAGGCCAAGAGATTGAAAGAAACAATAAAGATCAAATCCTTGGAAGAAAAGTACTCTGTGTACTCAGCTCTCATTCATGTTACCACCAAGCCAGAGCACCTGGGCGCTGAGAGGAAGCTTCTCCATTCTTGAGAAATGTAGGGCTTACTCTCCATCTATAAATGGCTTCGTTCCCCGGATTACTCCACCTATCCTTTAAAACTCTTCACCCACAACTCTCCACCCAGTTTGCTTTCCTGAGGTCATACCAGATCCTGGTCAGAGTTACTTTAAGGGCATCTAATCTAGTTGTCTCTCATTTTCTTTTTCTTTGTTTTCCCTACTGCAGCCTATATGTAGAATACAATACTTTCTGAAAGAGAAGGTGGGGGTGAGCTTTCTTGTCTTGAGTGAAATCTTCAGGATGATTCTGCTATGCCCACCATCTCTATTCATTCCTGGGTGAGAATCCCTGATTCTGGTTCAGCAGAAGAAGCTGTAATCCAGAGATAGGAGATGGTGTGTCCAGGGTTCCATCACTGGCTGGAGGAAGAGGAAAGTCAACCTCTTTCAGATTTTAACCTTTGACCATCTTTTCTTCACTAGGCTCCCACGTTGTCAATCATGACATTGTTTCACTTTACTAGACTACATTTTGTATCTCCTTACAGAATCAAGCAGAGTGCTTTACACCTAGTAGATGCTTAATGAATTAAATAATCACAAACTTAATTTTCTCTTGCTATTCCTTACTACTCAGTTTTTAGCACTTATCTGGACAAGAGTCTATTCAGTGAGTCTCAGACCTGAGTATTCATCAGAATCTTTGGAGGGTTTGTTAAGTGGATGGCTAGGTTCCACACTCAGAAGTCTGAGGTGTGGCCTGATAATTTGCATTTCTAACAAGTTCCCAGGTGACGCTGATACTCCTGGCTCAGAACCAGCGCTTTGAGAACCCCTGGTTTATCTTACCAAGGACTGCATAGGGTCTTGCCTTTTTTCTTAAAGGTTGGTTTTCAGCTACTTAAGATTTCTGTGCCTACTTATCACTTTGCTCAGGCATGTTCTTAAGCAGTGGTCTGATTTGCTTACCCATTTAAGCAATATCCAAGGTAAACTGTAACAGTAATGTACATGTAGGTGTAAGCACATACACTAAATACATATATATGTTTATATGTATGTAAATATATTTATATGTATATATAAATATTTATATATCCTTAATCCTTCTATCAAGGATTATCTCTATTATTTTTCCCCATTTATACTATTATTCTCCTATACCTACAAATGACACTTACTAGCATGGGTTCATGTCTTAAGCCTCACCTAAAAGGAACTAGCACTAGCCCTGCATTTTGTTGACTACTACTCTTCAGTAGGAGTTATTATAGAGAGTCATCAAATTTAGAATTCGAGTAGGCCACAAATATAAATACCAATGCAGTTTAAAGATGAAGAAACTAGAGCCCATAAAGTTGAGTTTTCCAAGATTTCAAAGTTAAGTTGCAGCACAACCAAGACCAGAATCCTACTCCCCTTTTTTCTATTTCGTGTTTGTTTGTGTAAAGCCTACCATGATGCCTCTCCAGCATCAAGTGTGAGGCTCTCATTGTGTATGAGGCGCTGAAATGTATGATTTCTTCATTTTTTCAAACCCACCTCTATCTATGGAATTCTTCCCATAGTTAATAGTAACTTATATAGCAAAAATATTACAGTATTTAAAATACTAAAAGTTTGATTAGTTATACAAAACTCTAAATTTTTTAAAAATACATTTGCAATAAACATTCTCTACTACTATAAATACTGCCCTCAGGCACTGTGTTAAGTACTTTATATAAAATATTCATTTGATCCTAGAGTGAATGCTAGGGATGAGTATGAGCTCCAGATTTCCAATGTAAAAATTGAGACACGAACAGGTTGCTTGCCCATGACTCTAGGACCAGAATTTACTATGACCATTTTCTTTTTTGCATCTCCACTAGACAGTGAGGTTCATAAGGGCAAGGGCTGCGTGTATTTTATTCCTATTTTCAACCCAGCTCATAGATCACAGAAAGGGCTCAATAAATATATGTTGAGTTAATGAATGAATGGAATCTCTTTCCATATCTTTGGTCTTACCTACTCTTCTTCACTCCTTATTCTACCATGGAATGTCTTTTGATAATAAAAGTTTGCAACTGGGGTGCCTGGGTGGCTCAGTGGGTTAAGCCTCTGCCTTCAGCTCATGTCATGATCCCAGGGTCCTGGGATTGAGCCCCCCATCAGCCTCTCTGCTCAGTGGGGAGCCTGCTTCCCCCTCTCTCTCTGTCTGCCTCTCTGCCTACTTGTGATCTCTGTCTGTCAAATAAATAAAATCTTTCTAAAAAATAATAAATAAATAAATAAAAGCTTGCAACTGAAATGATGGAAGAGTATGTTTTTTTATGCAGCAAAATCTATGGTTTATTGTTACTGCCTTGAAATTTGTACACTACCAAATTTTTTCCAGCTATTTGAGCATAATTGGGCTCCTATGGAAACCCTTGCTTGTAAAGTACATTTTAGTTGTTCACAATTAATTGTCCCAGTGGTAAATGTGACTCATCATCTCATCATTCCCACTCAACAGAGGGGAAACACATAACCAAGTCACATCCAAGGTCAAAGTCAAATGAATGGAGAAGTCAGGCATGAAACCAGTGACCCTGGCCCTGAATCTAGTTAGTTATGCTTCTGGCTCCTGGTCTCTTCCAAGATTTCTACATAGTTTCAAACTCCCCTCACTTTGCCAGATGTTTACCACATCTTTCAAGTGGAAGCAAGTCCTTTCAATTAGGCTCACCGGGGGAAACCCACCCTACTTCTCTGAAGGAGAAATGGCCGAACCAGTTCGTCTAAAATAAGAACTGACGTGATTCTTTGTCTGAATTCTGAAGCTGTTCTGACAGCGTTTTCTTGTTGGCTAAGGTCCCACCAGTAATGAACTGGAATCGAAAAACAAAGGCTGTTCTCATGTTGTTTCCCAACCAAAGAGGGCTAAACACTGGGTGAACACTGAAATGTCGGCATGTTTATCTGAGTCTTGAGCTTGATATTTTCCTACCTAAATATTCCATCAAGTTCCCAACAGTGAGCGCGCGCACGCGCATACACACACACACACACACACACACACACACACACACAGTGTTTTGGTGTCTGTACAAGAGTCCCCGAAAACAAGCCAATTTCTAAAGTCATTTAACAATTTCACCCTTGATATCTCTGGATTTTGTTTTCTCTGGAGGGAATAAATGAGCCGCTGAAAATAAAAGAGATAAAAAATTGTGCTTCAAATTTAAGCGCTATGACTTGTCTTTATTTCCAATTTCATAATCCAAATTCATGTCTATACTAGCATTTTGATGGTGCCACATTTGTGTAGTTCCTTTGAAATTTTCATAATCTCATTAATTAAAGAATTGAGGAACATAAAAGGTGAGACTAAAAAGGTCATGCAAGAACAAAAGCATAGCTCAAGACTTGAATATTTAATTAGACTTACCATTCAAGTGTTCCTTCTGGAGTGAAAAAAATCACTCCAGACCAGTCATTATTCAGCTAACGTAAAAAGTAACTAATAAAGATTATTGCCACAATCTTTCCAGGTTTTCCCAATGCCCTCAGAATTTGAGACAGCAAACCTCAAACCCCAAGTATTTCTATGGAGAGATTTCCAGGTTAAACAGGGAACCGCAAATAATTAGAGCAAGCTGACTTGTAGACGGTAGCTGCTCTGGCAAATTCTACACCAGAGCATTCCTTGGCATCCTTGGTGAGCTGGCTTCCAGGCAAGAGAGGCCAGAAGAAGAATCTCCATTCCCATATCAGTGTCTTGTTTGTGTCATCCCTGTACCTTCTCCCTTAGCTTCAGCTCCAAAATAGGGAAAACCCTCAAAATTCTCGCCCTGAGTGCTTCAAACTGGTTAAGGATTAACAATCATATTGAACATATAATGGGATAGGGAGAGGATTTGAGCTAATACTTTACACTTCATGCTTCTCTAGTTTACCTGGATTTTTTTTTTCTTTGCTATTTAAGTCGAGAGCAGAGCTGACGTTAGGACAGGGCTTGAAAACTCAGTTCCTAGCAGGAGAAAGACATACAACGTCAACACAGAAAGCAGACTGGGTATAAGAAGCACACATTCTGTGTGGTCTGGTTTTATTTTCCCACTTTTAATGGAGACATGGATAGAAAAAATAGATTTTACCTGAACTCTACTACATGAGAAGAGGCCTCCGCTACATGACATTAGGCCTCAGTGATGGTAGTAGGGCATGGTGGGGACTGAGGAAAACAGAAGCACAATAAACCCATCTAAAAGGGGTGGCCACTGCGCTCCTCCAGCCATTTGCTGATGTGCTGAGATTCAGGACCCAAGGCTGCTAAACTGGCTGAAGTTTTGAGAGAAGCTAAAAATCTCAACTTTTCCCATGTTGGTAATTCAGTCTGGTTTGGTGGTGGTTGTTCTTGTTGGTTGGTTGGTTGGTTGGTTGGTTGGGGTTTTTTTTAAGAGACACTGTTCCAGGTAACACTGTGGAGACCAAAGAGAAAAGAAACAAAGAAAATAAAGCAAAAAACTTGTGTGCAAGCTCTGCCTTCAGGTCTTGAGATCAGTTAGGTTTGCCTCTTAGATTTTTTTTTAACTTTATTATTTTTTCAGAGAAAAAAATTTTCACTGAATTTTTTCATTTGGATTTTTCATTTTGGATTCATTTTTTCAATGAATCCAAGATTCATTGTTTATACATCACACCCAGTGCTCCATACAATACATGCCCTCCATAATACCCACCACCAGGCTCACCCAACCCCCACCCCACTTCCTTCCAAAACCCCCAGTTTGTTTCTCAGAGTTCAGTCTCTCATGGTTCATCTGCCCCTTAGATTTTATTTTCCATCCCTCTCTACCTCACCCACTCAGCCTTCAGCCTCCAGGCCCAGCCCTCTACTCTTGGCCCTTGCTTCCGGCCAAATATAAATGCAGCACAAAACTTTGGGATCAGCAAATATAGAGTTTGTTTACCTCCATACCTCCTCTATAAAGTCAAGGCCTAATGCATACTTTGAGACATTTCTGAGACTTTTTTTCCCCTCAGTTATGACAACTGATGAGCTCTTATCTGTGTATAATCTCTTGCCATGAACACACTTTTCTATTTAAAAAAAAAACTGTCTTTATGAGGAGTCACTTCCATGGACATGAGACAAAGCAGTGCCAGCTGGCCCACAGTGAGTTGAACCTCAGTTGAACAAATCAACTAAAAAGTGAGAGCAAAGAATATTTCATAGCAGTAATACTGAAACTGTTAAAATCGGAGAATCGGCCATTAGTAGACATCAACATGCCCTTAAACATAAACTGACTTTAATTCATTCATATTACACCTGGATGAACTAAGCCTCAAAGAGATTCAGTGTTTAGGGATGGTCAGAAACCTACCTAGCCTGTCACGAAACGAGATCTAGAACCCAAGTCTCCAGTTCTGCCATTCAGCACAGTGTGTGTTAGGAGCTATTAGTGATTCTGCAACACTACTACATGATTCTCCAAGAGGAATATAAGCAAAAAGAATCCTATCCTTTGTCAGTCATACGTATAGTCTTGGCGGTCTACCCCCAGATGGCACATCACATAGCTCCATAGCTCCAGAGACAACAAACGACATTATTGTTATTATCTACTTATTATTAGTGTTCACTTAGCCGTAAATCAGCTCTCGAACCTCATTGTTCTTCATTCTGTGATTAGCAGGGTCCACTGGGCTACACAGCAGAGCAGTAGCCAAATTAACACAGCACGTCATGACTCACCTCTGAATACATATTTTCCATGAAGTTACTCAATCAGAAGATGACAGTACCTCACTCTCTCAGAAATACACAAGGAAATATTTTCTATCAGCAGACAAAGTGGAAAGCTGGAGTAGTCCCTTGTCGTCACAGTTTCCAACCCTCAGGGTTCTGAGGCAGATTTGACCCCCAGTATCTCTGCCTCTGAAAAGAGGTCCTACCCCCAAATTCTCATTGGCTGGCAGACAGTGTGGTCTTATCGAAAAAGCAGTGGGCCCCCGGAAGGAAAGAGCAGTGGCAGTCGTCTGTCCACTCGGGGATTCTCATGGATATGTCCCTTCCGGTTTTCTCATCTGTGAAGGGACAAGAATCGAACAAGATGATTCTGCAAGTCTCCTAATGTCAACATCTTCTGCTTCTCCTACCACAGCGAGTAGAGGCTGACCAGGTTTTCTGATGAAAACACATCTACACACAGAATTGACGTCTTTTAAGACTGATATATTGCATAGGGTTAACGGTTTAAGTGGTCAAGATTATACCTCAACCTGATAGAAAATATTTGCCTTGTTGTTGCTGCTGCTGCATTTTTAAATATTTGTTGATATGAACTTTATAGTCTCGATATTTGTTACGATCTTTTCGGAGTATCTGTCTTTACATTTCGACAACGTAATAAGAACACACACACACACACACATCTAAGATTTCTTTTTTAACCTTAATCTTTTAGGAGGTACAAAAGCAAGAGAGAAGGAAACACTTGCAATCTCTTGGCTTTTGTCTCAACTGGGAAACTTTTCTCATTTTTTAAAAGTCTTTGACTTTTTTCAAAACAAACATCACAGGAAAAAGAGGAAATTGTTGCTGAGACACTAAAAAGTCCAGACACTGCATTTCCACCCATCCTCTCCACATTGCCCCATCTTGGGATGCTTCTTTAACAATGAGTTGAAGATTGATGCTTTTCAGGATAATGAAGCATGGGACTACCTTCAAGACATACAGTTCCTTTTCAACTCCTTCTCTGCATGGGCCAGGATATTGGAGAAAATCAGCAGATTTCCGAGTGTTAATGTTCAACCAGGTACAGTAATGGATATAAAGCACAGAGGGCAAGACAGATCCGTTTGACAGACCCACCACTCCAGCCCATTGAAGCTGGCATGTACTAGGCTTGTATGTTGCCTTGTCTAATTAGCTGCTGAGCTGTGCCCTGGCTCCTTGCTCCTGATGGAAACTTAGCGGGGAAACTCCTGTCACCAGGCATGATGAAGTGGCGCTTGATTGTGCTACAAGATGTCCCGTGGCTGCAGTCCAGACTGTTTCGGCTAATCATCAACTTTGCAGATTCCAACACGAGGGCTTGTCTACCAGAGCAGGAGCTTTGCAAAAGTCAGTGTGAATGATCTATAGCTGCAGAAAGAATATAAGGAATTGCTTTGTTTATGTATTTTTTAAAGAAAGAACTAACAACAATGGACAGAACCATGAGTATGCCTGAGAAACAGGGGACCACTTTCAAGTCGATACTCCTTACAGGGTCATCGTAAGAAGAAGCACCCACACTTAGCTTCTGCATGTGGCCAAACAGGTCACACCATCAGATTAAATGTTTAATCATTTCACAGCTATGTAACTCGTCTATTACTCCTGAATTTCTTCCCTTGAGCAGGAATTTGCATCACTGAGTTGCAACTCTCTGTCTCTGGACAGGTTACTTCTCTTTTCAGAGTCTCCAGTTCCCCCATACTGTAAACTATTTTCTAGGGTTGCATTGAGTGACTTCTGAAGTTCTTTGAATAGTTCCTAATGCACAGTAAGCACTCCTCGGTGCTAGCTGCCATTGTTTTCATTTCTGGGGTGTTTGAACATATCATTCGAAAAGTAAATGTGATCAGAGAACACCTGTTGATAAGCACCATCTGTACGGTATAAAATCTGAAGCCAACTAACAGATTTCCAATGACAGTGGAGGGTATATCAAGAATCTTCTTTAAGAGGTTGTAATTACAAGTTGTCATAACAAGGAAGGAGAAGCAGCCTGTCTCTTTCTCTCCCTGTTGGTCAGTGTTATCCTACCTTGGTGATGACAAAGTTCATTCTAAGCAATGGTTTCAAGGACAAAGGCATATGCCCATTTCTGGTAAAAAGTAGACCTCAGTGTCCATACTTAAGACTTTGGGTGTCTGTTATGAGCACACAATTACAACTAATCCCAGAAGAATTACCCCCTGTAAAAACGCAATGTTCAGCTCAGAAAACAGAAATAGAGGATATAATATCTGAAGAGAAACAGAACCAAATCTGGCCCAATCCACCCCAGCTGCCATTTTCAAATGGGGAAACTGAAGCCTAGAGAGGTGACTTGCTCCGCACTTGCACCGAATCAGGGGCTCGCACCCTCTCTAACCTGGGATGACTTCCTTCTTTAGATATGGTCGGAAGAGGTCAACTCAAGTCAGCCATTTAACTAGCTGAGACCCCAACCTGAGCTTTTCCTCCAGTTTATCTGCATCTGAATGAGACTTCCTAAAACAGAGGCTAGCATGAAGAGCAAACATTATTTCATAAAACAACATCATCGTTAAAACAGGTACGACCAGTTTTTTCAGAACTATGTATGCATGTGTGAAACGATACTCAAAACATATTTTTAGGCGAAAAGCACAACTTGAAGAACGGTCTAAAGAATATCCATAGCACAGGGGCGCCTGGGTGGCTCAGTGGGTTAAGCCTCTGCCTTCATCTCAGGTCATGATCTCAGGGTCCTGGGATCGAGCCCTGCATCGGGCTCTCTGCTCGTTGGGGAGCCTGTCTCCTCCTCTCTCTCTGCCTGCTTCTCTGCCTACTTGTGATCTCTGTCTGTCAAATAAATAAAATATTAAAAAAAAAAAGAATATCCATAGCACAATCCTAGAGGGGTGTGTGTGCGCGTACGCACACCCATACATAAGTGCTGGGAAAAAAGCCTAGAATGATACGCACAAAATTATTCAGCAACCTTGTGACGAAGAAAAGGGAACTGAGGAAACCAGAATGAGTAAAAGGTAAAAGGATGCTTTCATTTTTATTCCACCTACTTCAGCATTGTTCAGATGCTTTTGCAGCAATAATGTTTTACAGTCAGTGTTACTCGTGCAATTATAAACTTATTTAATGTATTTCAATACATCAGCCACGGTTTATGTCATCATCTCAATCATCCCCGAAGCTTAAAACCTTCACAAAAGCTGTTATAACAAAGGGAAACATTTACTCAATTTTCTTCTGTTCTCAAACCAAGGCACACTGTAGTAAAAGTACATTTCTGCTATAGCCAATAATAATACACAAGTCTAAATCAAGATTTTAGTGGTATTAGTAATACAAAGAGTGTCCTCAAATATTGGTTAAGTTTCAAAAGCGTTTTAGGAACAGTCTATAAAAATAGAAATATGTCAATATACTGGGGTTTTTCAGTTTACACATAAGTACACATAAAATAAAACTTCCTCACCTATTTGTGCAGATAAATTATATTATTTTAAGGATTAATCACAGAACCATGCTTTTCAGTTAGGAAATTCTATCAGAAATGAATTTTAACTTTCTCTTCCAAACCACATGGTTAGTATAATCACCAGCAGCAAAAGAAAAAAATCAGCTATTTTAACCCTTCCTAGAAAAATTATCTGCTAATTGTACTTTTACTTTTTTCTAGGAAACAATAAATTATTTTACATTAAAAAATGTGATTGGAGGGCACCTGGGTGGCTCAGTCCCTTAAGCATCTGCCTTGGGCTCAGGTCATGATCCCCCGGTCCTGGGATGGAGCCCCACATCAGGCTTCCTGCTCAGTGGGGAGCCTGCTTTCTCCCTCTCCCTCTGCCTGCTGCTTCCCCAACTTGTTTTCTCTCTCTCTCTCTATCAAATAAAAATCTTCAAAAAGAAAAGAAGAGAAGTGTTATTGGGTAGTCCTTATATTTGAATGTCCATTGAAAATTTTAAATTTCTTAAATTTTAGTTCAATTTTTCCCGTAAAGCAGTAATAAAAGATCCAAACTGTTGTGTTGCTTAAGTAGGGAAATCATCAGAGAACACCACTGAACGTCTGCTTACACTAATAATGACTAGGTAGCCGTCATTTTTAAAAACAATGTCACAAAAGCTATTTCGATGCTGTCATGCTTAAGAATAATTAGTTTTCATCAAAGCAACAGATTATCTGTTCATGTTGTCCACTGGGTCATTACAATGAACAACCAATACAGATAAATGATATCTAATCTTTTCGGCTCTTCTATTGAGCTGATGAATGGTTATGACATCTCCAATATTATAAGGCAGAAAAATTATGCTGACATTTAGAAGCAAAAGCACAGAAAGATAAAACTAAGCACAAAGCATGCCCAACACTACTAGGGAGAAAAGAAATATCTAAAGACAAATAGAACGGAAAACAGAATGGCAATTAGGCCAACAGAGAATTATGGGAGGGAATGACTATACCTTGTGGGTGGCAGGCAGCTCAATTAATTATATAACAAGACGAGGGAACCCGGGCATTTCCGTAAGACACATTATTAAAAGGAATATTGACTTAAGCATCTTTTAAATTTTATGCCCTAAAAGAAGACAAAAGGGTTTCCCTAGTATTGATCTGCTCCTGATTCAGGTTGACTTTAAGGGATCATATAATGAGAAATGGTTGAGCAGCAAATGGGACTAAGAAGGAAACGCAATTACTTACAACTCACATTTACCAGGTTCAATAGATTACAGCTTTTCCATGTCACTTTGTGTTCATGTCGTATTTGTCAGGAAGCATTGGAAAAGAACCACTCAGCTTGCCCTAAATATGAAACAGCAATTTGGGACTATACTTTTGGTTCACTCCATTAGCATTTGTCATTTAGAGAAAAACTACGAAATGAGGATGGTGTAGAACGAGAGTCAAGACAAAAGCCATCTTTAGGCTATTTTTTTCCGGGATTTAGAAAATATGAACTGTCGTAGCTGTTTTTGCCTTGGCGAGTGTTAATTCCACTTTCTACTTTAAGCAGAAATAAGGGAATTTTTTAGCTCAGTGGGTGATAATGCAGATAGGTCCTTGCTTCAAAAATTCTGCTCACTGTCATCATCTGAGAATTGGCAATTTTCCAGGAATACATTATATTCTTTCCATTAAAAAAAAAAAGTTTTGCTCTCTCTAAATGCAATGAGCCATCTGGATTGGACCCTGGAACTGCAAAAGGAGGCTGTGGGAAGGCCAAGCAAATTCAAATAAAGTCTGTAGTTGAGATAATAATATTGTATCAATCGTTGCTAAGATCTTCCTTTTGATAAATGTATGGCAGTTATGTAAGATGTCAACATTAGAGGAAGTTGGGAGGGAGATACACGGGAACAAAAAATTATTTCAAAAGAAAAAGAAAAAAAGATGCTCCCCAGGCACCACCCCCCTACCCCCAACAAATTTCAGTATTGATAGTAAACTGGCAAGTAAGCAATTGCTTGTAAAACGTACACACAATGGCAGAATTGTGGTCTACTAGCTAGACTTCATAGCAAGATAGAAGTGTTGTTCAAAAAAAAAAAAAAAAATCCTAACGTTTATGAATGTTCCTCCTTAACACACACACACACACACACACACGAAAAGAAAAGAAAGGCAGATATGCTCCTTTCTCTCAGCCAGCAGTTCTTAACTGGGGTAACTTTGCCCCCGCCTTCCCAGGGACACTTGGCAATGTCTGGAGACATTTTTGTTTATCACAATGGGAGGTGTTACTAGCATCCAGTGGGTAGAGGCCAGGAAAGATGCTAAATATCCCACAATGCATAGCAAAGCCTCCCACAGCAAAGAATTATCTTGCCCAAAATGTCAATAGTGCCAAGGTTGAGAAACTCTGCTTTAAGCTATTAAAATTCAAAAGCAAAATGGATGAGAAGAAATCACATGAAAGAAAAGCTGTGGCAGGTCCTCCCTTTAAAGGAATACAGTAAAGATGGGAGAGGGTCTAATAAGGAATAAATAGAGTGGCCACACAGGTAATGACCACAACGTTTCCAAGCAAGATCTCACAGAGGCAGCATCTCTCTTCCTGGAATCCTTACCCGCCTTCTTAGGGCTTATTTAAATCAATTCTCCTCATTTATTTTTTTCAAATTTTTTATGGATTTTATTTATGTATTTGCCAGAGAGAGCTAGAGAGCACAAGCAAGGAGAATGGCAGGCAGAAGCAGAAGCAGGCTCTCCGATGAGCAAGAAGCCTGATGAGGGACTCAATCCCAGGACACAGAGATCATGACCATACCCGAAAACACCCAGGCATCCCTCAACTCTCCTCATTTTGCAACATAGCTCAAGTGTGGCCTTGGGAGTCCTTTAAAACTTCACAGCCTTAAGATTCATTGATTTTTCCAGTGGTTTTCCCATTTTCCAAATTCACAGAACTTCTCCTAAGGATTATGTTTGATGATCTTTATAACCCATTCCATTTTTTTTTTTCTTTTTAACAACAATTTTGGGGCACCTGGGTGGCACAGTTGTTGAAGCGTCTGACTCTTGGTTTCAGCTCAGTTTTTGATCTCAGGGTCGTGAGATCAAGACCCACCTTGGGCTCCCCACTCAGCGAGTAGTCTGCTAGAGATTTTCTCTCTCTCTTCCTCTTCCTCTGTCCCTCCTCCCACCCCCACTCGCAGTCTCCCTCTCTCTCTTTCTCTCTCTAAAATGAGTAAATAAATCTTTTAAAAAATAAAAATAAATAAAAAATGATGTTATTGAAATACTACAGATGCAACTGTACATAAAGCATACAGGCTGATGTTTTAATAAGTCTGTAAACCTATTAAGTCATCACCATAGTCAAGTAAATGAAAATTTTTCACTCTCAAAAGTTTCATCAGGCCTCTCCTTGTCCCTACCTAGGCAACTACTGATCTGCTTTCTGTTTCTACACACTAGTTTGCATTTTCTAGAACGTTATATAAATAAATAGAAGGGTCATAAGAGTCATAAACAATGCTACACGTATGTTTAACTTTTTAAGAATTAACTGTTTTCCAAAGTGGTTATACAATTTTGCATTCCTCCCAGGAATGTCAAATTCCATTCTTTATCTAGCCTGTGGTAAATGCTTTAATTGTTACATAATACTACTCGCTGCCATGTTTCATTGCATCTAAGACACCAACAGTTACAATCCACCATTATTTTATACATCACTAAAAAAATGAAAAGATGCTACCAATTATTAAATAAGTCATTACCAATTATTAAATGCATCCCAATAACATGGACATGAAACGTGATAAATTCTGTCTTAGGAGCAATGACGTATAGTTTTATTACCCCTTTAGCCTTTACTTAGTATGTATTTTCCCAGTTATTGCATGGAAGCATGTCTTGTCTCTTAAGCAGGTGGAAATCTCTTCAAAGTCCAATTTTGGGGGGCACCTGGGTGGCTCAGTGGGTTAAGACTCTGTCTTTGGCTCAGGTCATGATCTCAGGGTCCTGGGATTGAGTCCCGCACTGGGCTCTCTGCCCAGCCCCCCTCTCTCTGCCTGCCTCTCTGCCTATTTGTGATCTCTCTCTCTGTGTCAAATAAATAAATAAAATCCTAAAAAAAATAAGGTCCAATTTTTCTTGCATTTCTTTCTTCGTCTTCAGCACCAAGATCGACGCTGACAGCACCAGAATCAGTCCTGGAAAGTAGTAATGACAATAGCACAACACGTGCCAAATACTTATGCTACATGACACATTACTGTGAGTATTTCATCATCCAAAGAACATTATAAAGCAGTATTATTATCCCCACTTAGTAGATGAGGAAAACAAGGGAATGAACGTGCCTACGCTGGTGTATGGCAGAACCTCAAATTATCTAGTTCTTTCCATTGCAAAGCCCAGGTTTGCAACTCCTATGCCACTCTGCCCTCTGGAACCTTACAAGTAGCTCTAAGCTGCAAAGGGCAAGTTTAGGAGGAACTGACCATGTGATGCTTTTGGGTCACACTCCACACTGTGACTTTATAAGCATTTTACCTTTGGTTTTTTATGTATTATTATCTTCAAAAATAGGGATGTTAGCAATAGTAACAAAAATTAAACCAAAATTGTCTGTTTCCAACTTTAAGCCACTAGAGGGCAAGTATTATTAATAACCCTTAGCCACAAACCAAGAATTTGTAATGAATCTGCTTAAAACGTGATAATGCCTTTGCCGGCCCTATGAGAAATAGTTTCTTATCGAGTTGGCCCTAAGATGAAATTTTCTGACTCTCTTTGGATTGAAGGGTTACAGGTCTTTAGTTTCAAAATCATCGATAAGATAGCACATTAGAAGGCGCCTAGATGGCTCAGTGGGTTAATCCTCTGCCTTCAGCTCAGGTCATAATCCCAGGGTCCTGGGCTTGAGCCTCCACATCGGGCTCTCCACTCAGCAGGGAGCCTGCTTCCCTCCCCCCTGCCCCGACCCCCGCCTGCCTCTCTGCCTACTTGTGATTGCTCTCTCTGTCAAATAAATAAGTAAAATCTTTATTTAAAAAAAGCACATTAATATGAAGAAACATATCAGTAAAAGAATAGCGCAGTAAATTCCATCTCCCTAACCCTCTCCAAATTCTAATGTCATAGTTTTGCTTCCACAAGCCTGTTCATTTTTTATGTTTGTGCACATAGGTCAGTCCTCATTCTGCTCTTTCACACGATCTCTTGTACACATCTTTCCATCTTTCTATACCAACCTTCCCAACTACCATATTAATGTTAGCATAATATTTCCTCATACACTCGGTTACTAAAGCATTTCTAAAATGTTAAATATTTTAGACAGATTTTCTAACACACCTCTGTGTATTGGCTAATTATGAAAGCTGACAAGTTTTTTTTTTTTAACTTTTTATTTTTTATAAACATATATTTTTATCCCCAGGGGTACAGGTCTGTGAATCACCAGGTTTACACACTTCACAGCACTCACCAAAGCACATACCCTCCCCAATGTCCATAATCCCACCCCCTTCTCCCAAACCCCCTCCCCCCAGCAACCCTCAGTTTGTTTTGTGAGATTAAGAGTCACTTATGGTTTGTCTCCCTCCCAATCCCATCTTGTTTCATTTATTCTTCTCCTACCCACTTAAGCCTCCATGTTGCTCTCCCTGATATGAGGAAGTGGTGAAGCTGACAGGTTTTTTTTAAGATTTTATTTTTTTAAAGATTTCATTTAGGGCACCTGGGTGGCTCAGTCGGTTAAGTATCTGTCCTTGGCTCAGGTCATGGTCCCAGGGTCCTGGGATGGAGTCCTACACCAGGCTCCTTGTTCGGTGGGGAGACTGCTTCTCCCTGTACCTCTACTCCCTGCTCACTCTCTCTCTCAAATAAATAAATAAAATCTTAAAAAAAATTATTTATGTATTTGAAAGACAGCATGAGTAGACAGAGGGGCAGAAGAAGAGGGGAAAGCAAGCTCTCCGGTGAGCAGGGAGCCTAACAACATTCAATCCCAGGACCCCGGAATCATGACCTGAGCCACGGGCAGATGCTTAATTGACTGAGCCACTCGGACACCCAATAAGATATTTTCTTAATGTTGACTTCCACAATGTTGTATATATAGATTTCCACATTGATGGCTTCTTTTAGTTGAGATTCCTCCCCTATTGAAAATAACACCACAATGACTAAGCCGTGAGGCAGGGACAATTTTTAATCCCCCCAGAATTATTTATTAAAAAATTCATCAAGTTTGGGATTATTGACTCAAAGGATTGAATATCCTTACAACATGATTTCTTAATAGTTCAATAGGATAAGACAGAAATCCCCACATTCAGTTGCTTTGTAGTCCTAGAAAAAGGTGGGAGGAATAAAAAGTAGAATAATGATATCTAGTATTAACATAACACCTTACACTTTCTGAAGTGCTTTCACAAATGAAATAACGTACTATGTCTCCAACCTATGAAGGCTTGGGTTTCTTAGGGACAGATGCTGATGGAGTTTATCAGCAACTGAAGTGTGTTCAAGAGACAATTTTACAAGATTAACCGGTGTTTGTTATAATGAAATAAAGTCTGTCAGGGTGTTGGGGGAAGAGGTACCTTTAGACTCTTCAAGTGAGTTATTGATCTGATTGATCACAGACATGCTAATGACATAATTACATCTGTCATGTACACCACACTTTGTTCATAAAGTATTGAACAGGAACAGTAATTGTTTTCCTGTTAATGAGGCTATGCACTACGCTTTCAGAGTGACTCGTTTATTATTTAGTTTATTTCTAAATGCAGAGTGGCTCATCAGTGTTCCGCTAAATTGGATTGCCATCCCTACCACCACCACCAACCTCCAAAGTCAGGCTCCTGTCCAAAATATGCAGTAGAGTTCTCACCAAAAACCAAAACCACACAATCTTTTGAGTCATATGAAGGCCAAACTGTACTGTACTCAAACCCACAAGTTACCATATCCCTTGACTTGGTTTTCATAGCATAACCCATCACTGAAGACCAGCCTAATAGAAGCTTTTTGGGTTTTAGGTAAGATTATAAAATTAGCCAAGCAAACGTGTGAATCATATGTGAGTAGGACATTCCTGTTTCTGTTTCCAGGCAAGATCTACAAGGTGACACATTATAATGATGGAAATGCCACCAGAGTAGCAGGATCCACACTGTGATTTTGGAATGATTCTCCAAGCCAAGGATGAGCTTCCTCAGACACCACCCATGCAACATCTCCCCACACTCTATATGCCACTTATGGGTTTCCCAAAGGACCTTGCACTCACCCCTTTGTACCTTTACAACTTCTACTCTATCTACTTAGAATACCTATCCCTGCCAAATTTGGAAACAACCAAGATGTCCTTCAGTGGGTGAATGGATAAGAAACTGGGGTCTATCCAGACAATGAAATACTACTCAGTGCTAAAAGGAAATTAATTATCAAGCTATGAAAAGACACGAAGGAACCTTAAAGGCACATTATTACATGGAAGGAGCCAGTCTTAAAAAGCTGTATACTGTATACTGTATACATTCCAGCTACATATGACTTTCCAGAAAACACAAAACTATTGAGACAGTAAAGGGATCCCTGGTTGCCAGACACAGGGTTGTGAGGGGGATGGGGAGGGCACAGAGGTGGTTTTGAACAGTGAGACTACTCTAGGATACAGTAAATGATGGGTACATTGCACTACATATTTGTCCAACCCATAGAATGTTCAACATCTTATGTAGACTATAAACTCTGAATGATAATGATGTGTCCATGTAGGTTCATCAAGTGGAACAAATGCACGACTCGGGGGCGGAGGGTGAGCGAGTGGTGATGACGGGGGAAGTTTATGTGTGTGGGAGAAGGGGCAAATGGGAAACCTCTCTACCTTACACTCACTTTTGCTATGAATCTAAAACTGCTCTGAAAAAAAAAAATTTTTAAGGACAGGTGCACAGGGGACATGGGTTAAATAGGTGAATGGGACTAAGGAAGGCCCTCATGATGAGCATTGGGTGTTGTAAGTGACAAATCATTAAATTCTACCCCTGAAACTAATATTACACTCCATGCTAACATTTCAATAAATTTCAATAAAAACTTAAAAGTAAAAAAATAAAATTAAATCATAAAAAATAGATTCTGTTCTTAAAAATCTTACCCGCTCGCCTTCGTCACCTGGCCAAGAGATGCCTGTCCTTTAAGATGCAGCTGGGGGCCACGTGGCAGCTGTGTTGCCTCTGTCCCCCTTTCTCATCCCCCCTGCCCCAATCCCCACCCTGTTAAGGGCAAGGACCTAGTGTTGTCTGTGCACAAGCACGCAGTAGAAGCTGAGTGAAATGTTGGTTAATAAATGTATAAGAGGTGAAGGCTTTACCAACCAGGTCTGGTTTTGTGAAAGAAAATGCCTCGCTGGCTTTTATGATTAACCACCATACAGAGGCGCATTAGAAAAGGACAGAAAAGCTGCCTAAAGGGAAAGACCACCGAGCATTCTACCATCTTCCAGGAGTCCTGGCTGCGCATTTCAGCCATAACCTGAAGTGTTAAAATCCAAGCATCCTGTAACAGTTGTGCTTGCTTTTTTTAACAACTCTGCGAATCCTGTTTTCCCTTCCAGCCCAGTAATGATTAGGAGGAAGGAGAAATCAAAGGTCTTGTTGCAACCAGGTGAAAAGTGCATTCAAGAGCTCCCTCTGCCTTGTTTTCTGCCCACACAGCGCACACGTGTGTAAAGTGGCGGAATGCCTCACTGTGGTTCCAGTCACAGAGAAAAAAGAAAACTCCGTTGGCTCCGATTTACCCAACCATGAAACAAAACCCGACTTTACAGGCATAAAGGGCATGTATATGGAGGAGAATAAAAACCCGAGAGCCCAGTCGGCCACACGGCGTCTGCCTAATGCAGGGTTTAAAGCGAGTAATTTGTGGCTTGGAGGTGGTGCTGTCGCGGAAGGACGGGCTCTAGCTTTCCTCCCGCTCCTTCAGATAATAGTTTTTTAAATGCCTCCAATTGGGGGCCGTCTAGCATCCACAGAAGCTAACAATCAGGAAAAGAGCTTTCTGGGTAAGTCTGACTGCCACACAGGTGAGAAGGACAGCGGAGCTGCCTGTAGACAAGCGACAGGGCTCTTTCATTTCTTGTCACCCCATTCCCCTATGACCCTATTTTCCTTTCTGCCCAAAACTTCCATCACCCCACCCCCTCAAAGGACATCACCGCTGAGAGGAGTGTGGGGTAGAATTAGTAGTCCTTTTTACTTTCTAACGAGGTACCTTTTTTTGCAGGTTCTGCGAGGCTCCAGAGTGACACTGGAAAGTGTGTCGCAGACAGCCCAACACGTTAGAACGATCAAGCAGCAGATGTGTGAGAAAGATGGGGCGGGGGCGGGGACCGGATGGAGGCAGGTGGACCCCTGGTCCCAGGACTCACATTCACAATTTAGGCTTCCGCAGTCCTCTCCAAGTAAGATTACATACGCAATTCACAGAAATAAATCAAGAGGGAGAAAGAAGCACTTTACTAACTTTCAAATTGTGTTGTAAGACTGGACTATGTTACCTCCATTAGTCTTTTTTTTTGTAAATCCTAAACTTGTCTTAGGGCCGGCACAGTAGTTGACATTGCAATGTATTTTTATACTAAAAGCATTGATTTATCAAGTATAAAATTTTGCACCGTGAATATACGAAATCATTTATGTAACTCCATTTTCGACTTTTCCCATTTTAAGCTCGCTAGGAAGTGCCAAAATATGAAAGTGGCCTGAGTCGCTCCTGCTCTCTGAGATCCAAAATGGAAATGTATAGACTCGGGGTCTTTCTTGGGAAGGATCAGCAAAACACATAATTAGCAATCTGTCGAGTCAGTGCCATGCCATGGAAACGTAATGCAAGCCATAAGTTGAGCTGCAAGCGTGATTTTCAATTTTCTTATACTTACACTTTAAAAAGCAACAAGATATAAGGAAAATTAATTATAATAATATTTGGTTAACCCAATAGGTTTAAGATATCTCTTCAAAATTCAATCAATATAAAAATTACTAGCAAGGTATTTTTATATACTTTTTTTTACAAAGTCTACCAAATCAGTGTCACTTTATATCTGCAGCTCATCTTAATTCAGACTAGCTACTTTTCAAGTGCTCAGTAGCAATGTGATGGTAATGACTGCCACTTGGAAAAGCACAGGTCTGGAAGCCACATCTTGTAGAGGCTTGCCTTCGTGTTTGTTTGGATGGAGTGATATGTGGACACTTGCCATTCTCATTGTTTGATGGGGACTTTATAAGAAGCAGGTTAATTGCTTTGTGACATTTCTGCAACCAAAAACCTATTTTGAAAAAGCGCAGAAATTCTGATCTGATTGTGACTGTGGAATGTATGAGAAAAACAAAATTCTGTGAGCAAATTACAATGTCCTTGCTTCATCACAAGATATAACTTGGGCTGGGGCTCCTCCCCATGATTCATGAAAGTGATCTGTTTGTATCTGTCCCAAATATTAAGTTTCTGCACAAAAGTTTTTTTAGAGAGCAAAAAGGTTCCTAGTGGAGGGGGAGAGAGATTGCACACCACTGAACAAATTGATCTCTGGTTAAGTGAAAGAAGCCAGACTCAAAAGCTACAAACCATATATTTCCTTTTATAGGATATTCGGGAAACGTCAAAGCAATAGATAGGTGCAGAAATTAAATCAGTGGCTGCAAGGGGCTAGGGTTGGGACTAGGGATGAAGGAGAGAATTCATCACAAAGTGACATGAGGGAACTTATGGGGTGAAGGAAATATTCCATATCTTGATTGTGGTGCTCTGTCTACATCTAAAAAAAGGTGAGTTTACAGTATGTAAATTATACTATGATTTATATACTGTGTATATATAATATACTATAAACTGACCCCATACAATGACTTCTTTTTCTTATTTCTTCCAATTTTTTATTTAAAATCTAGTTAGTTAGCATATAGTATAATATTGGTTTTAGGAGTAGATCAGTGATACATCACTTACACACAATACCCAGTGCCCATCACAAGTAACTCTTTAACACCCATCACCCATCTAGCCCATCCCCACTCACATCCTTCCATCACCCTCAGTTTGTTCTCTCTCATCAAGAGCCTCTTATGGTTTTCTGCCCTCTTTTTTTCTTCCTTCCCATATGTTCACCTGTTTTGTTTCCTAAATTTCATATGAGTGAAATCATATGGTATTTGTCATACTCTGACATATTTTACTCTAGCTCCATCCACTACAATGAACTTTCTAAGTTCTCTTGTCTCTGCTATAACTCATGGGAATATTGGCTCTCAGGAAGACTGCCTGAAATATAATTTGAAATTCAAACTATCATTCATTTTGTTTAACCCTATAGGGGACATTCGTGGGGGTGGTTGCCCCAAAGCATATTTCCCTTCATCTCGGCAATAACATCCCATTCATTTCTGTTTGGAGAGATACTTCTCTCTTGTATTCCATCCTGGTGGGACTGTCAGTCCAATCCTTTCCTACCCAGCATGTGACCCGAACTTTGCTAACTGGACACTCCATTCCAAGATTTTGAATCTTTATCATCAAAGGAGGAATGATATCTCTAAAAGAAGAAGAAGAAGAAGAAGAAGAAGAAGAAGAAGGAGAAGGAGAAGGAGAAGGAGAAGGAGAAGGAGAAGGAGAAGGAGAAGGAGAAGAAGAAGAAGAAAGAAGGAGGAGGAGGAGGAGGAGGAGAAGAAAAGAGAAAAAAATGTGATTTGGTTTCTGTCATCTGATCTCCAAACAAGTCCTGGCTTCTCTGTCTTTTCATTTTGTCTTCCAACCCACCTTTCATTTCTGTATCAGAACCTGCATAATAGCTTATCCCATATCATCTCTAAGCCCTCTGAAGCACTTCCTGTGTATAGAGGCTGGAAATGGAATCTACACTGCCCAGATGCCCTTGCACCTAGGGCTTGTATATGACTTGGGTCCACCAAGTGCATGTACCTGCAAGAGATTTGGAAGACAGTTGTGAGCTATACGAACTAATGGCACCACAGAGGAGATAAGGTAATCTGGGGCAACGTGGGTAGAAGTTCCACTATTTACCAAGAGGATCCTACTGCTACATCTCAGCCTCTAGTCATTCAATAAGTGGTTGCTGGACACCTACTATGTTCCAAATATTGTACTGGACTCTGAGGATATAAAGATGACAGAAGCTGTTAGCCCTGGAAAAACCTGATACAAACACTTTGGGAAATTATTTGTCACTATTTACTAAGCTACTAAAGCCGGACGATGCCTATGCTATGACCTAATACACCTACTTCTGTATATGTCCCTAAAAGAAATGAGAGCATCCATCTATCCAGAGAAATACACAAAAATGTCTGTGGTGCTTTTTCACAATAGCAAAATATTAGAAAAACAATATACTCATTAACGGTAGAATGATGGATAAGTTGCAGTATGTTTGGAATATGCATATAATAGAATACTATACCAGAATTACAAGAATAAATTATTGCTACATTCAACCACACGGATGTATCTGAAAGGTATGATGTTGAGAGAAAGAAGTCAGACACAAAAGGGTACACCCAAGTATGATTCCATTTATATCAAGTTCAAGAACAAGACAAAAAAAATCTATTGTGATGGAAGTCAGAAGAGTGCGGGTAGGGTGTTAACTAAGAAGGGGCCCAAGGGCACAACCTGGGATGCTAGAAATGCTCTGTATCTTGACCTGGTGGGAATTTAAGAAATCATCAGACAGCACCCTAAATATTCGTGCATTTTATTTCATTTAAATTTCAACAGTTTAAAAAAGAAGAAAAGAATTTTTTTTTTTAATGTTACAGCCTAGCTGGACAATCAAATGGCATTTAGAAAACTCTAACCAAGGTGATGAGTGCTCTGAGAGATGGATGTGTAGATCCCATGGAGCCACAGAGAAGGGAGTTGTGAGTTCCCCCCAAAACAGGTGTGCTGACAACAAGGAATGGTCCTTAGGGCTCCACTGTGAAGGGCCTTGAATACCAAAATAATAAAAATATTTTTAACAAAATCATTGCCAATCTTCCTTTTGAAACAGAGAGCTGATTTTTTTAAAGGAAGAAAAATTGGTTTTATTGTCATATTTGTTATTCCCTAGGCCTTTATAATATGCAATGTCCTTCTATGAATTATTTAAAGTATCTTATATTTATATTTCTAGGGAAAAAAATTAAAAATTTTTAGTTAAAAAATTCAAAACAACCATACTGAACCTTTAGGATCTCTCAAGTAGACAGTTCTTCTACTCTGTAATTTGTCATATAATACTTAAACTACTTCTGCTTTTGGTTTTTCAACTTTAAGATTTCCTTAAGGAAAACCTAAAAGCTGAAAACCAAAAGAAAATAAGGATTTTATTTATCATTACTGGAAATCTCTCAACCTTCCTACTCAGCTCTTAAGTGGGTATTATGTAATCTCCAGACTCAGTTGACTACCAGGTGGATCTGCAAGTTATGATATAGCTGTAGATAAAATTAAGGGGCTTCTTGATGAGGGACAAGTAGTTTTTTGGCTTTTTTCTTGTTTGTCCGATATTTTAAAGAAACTACTTCTAAATTCAGGGCATTTTCTGGTTTACTTGAGTGAGAGTGTATATGGTATTAAGCACTATCAAATGTTTTAAGTCTTATTTATTTATTTGAGAGAGAGAACTTGTACAAGAGAAGAGGAGGAGAGACAGAGGCAGAGGGGGAGAGAGAATCGCAAGCAGACTCCATGCTGAGCATGGAGCCCAAGGTGGAGTTCCATCTCACAACCCTGAAGATCAAGACCTGAGCCGAAACCAAGAGTCAGACGCTTAACCAATGGAGCCACGCAGGCACCCCTCATTTTAAACAAGATGGGATATAAGTAAATAAGCAGATTCTAGTGGTGCCCTCTTTCCATTCACAAAAATACCTCCAGCATTTCAATTGCGTGTGTTTATTCAAGTTGCCTCACATCCTGGGCGTAATAGAAGGGATGCTTACCTGATTCTGCAGAAGGGAAGGGTTATTGCAAAACCCCATAGGGTAGTTAACAATACCATATTGTATACTTAAAATTTGCCAAGAGAGTACCTCTTTAATGTTTTCACACCACACATACACACACACACATACAGCTATGTGAGATGATGGATGGATTAACTAACTTTATTGTGATAACCATTTCATAATCCATATGTATATCAATTCATCACATTGTACACCTCAAATTTACATAATGTTATTTGTCAATTATATCTCAATAAAGTTGGGGGGAAAACCAACACAGAGGCTTCTCTGCAACATAAACAAACACACATGTATATGGTGTTTACAAAAGGGGTAGGGTGGGGAAGGGAAAGAAAATATGGTTTTGCAATAAGATCTTTAAAAACCTATTAAAATTGCAAACAGCCTATGTTTATATTACCACTGTAGGTTTCTAAATTGCCATCTTATTTTGGCATTTCTTCCTACTATGGCGTTGTGACACCCAGATCAAATGCCATTTCAACAACCATAATTATAATAAATAGCAAATTCCAGTTACGTTTCACAGAGACAACAGTAAGACATCCAGCCAAAGAAAATAATTTAAACAGCCCTTTGGAGCATATTCAGTCATTCAACTCTTCATTCAGTGAATATCCATTATGTAATTATTATGCCAAACATTGCACTGGGAACTGAGAAAATAATGAGTGGAATACAGTACATCCTCTTGAGGATCTTACAGTCAAGAGAGAGAGAGAAAGAACTGACGGATTATAGCACTGAGTAAATAGTACCTCAGAGGCAAGCAGGGACATAGAAGTGCAGTGGGGACCGCGACTACCTGTGCCAGGGCATCACCACAGGAGGGGGTGTTTGAGTTTACTCTCAAAAGATGGAGAAAATGGGTACCTGGGTGACTGGTTCAGTCAGTTACACATGCAACTCTTGGTTTAGGCTTGGGTTGTGATCTCGGGATCATGAAATCGAGCCCCTCATTGGCTCCACACTCAGGCTGTCGTCTGCTTGAGATTCTCCTCCCTCTGCCTGTGCCACTCCGTCCACTTGCACATGCTCTCTCTGTATCTCATATAAATAAATAAAATCTTTTCTATTTCTGTGTGTGTGTGTGTGTGTGTGTGTGTGTAAAGATGTAGAGAAGTTTGAAGTAGGAGAGCAGATCTACATAAAGAGTGACAAGAGATGAGGAGAACTTCAGCTGGAAAACTAGGCTGGATCCAGGTCCTGAAGGGCTTCATATGGCTTGCTGAGGACCATGGAGTTAGTCCTACAGGCACTAGGGAGCTGATGAAGAGTGTTCAGATAGGGGGTTAGGTCAGATGGATATTCCCCTCAGGATCAGTCTTGCACTAGCACAGACGATGTGTGGTGTGGGGTGAGACTGGAGGCAGGGAAACCAGGTAGGAGGCTGCAGTGAGTGTTCAGGCAAGAATCATGAAGGCAAGAGTGGAAGGAATGGAGAAGTGGGGACAGTTTTGAGAATGATTTGGAATTTATGAAAGTCAAGATATTGTGCCAGCTGACTATTTTGGAGAGTGGAAGGGCTTCAGCTTGATTGACTGCATAGATAGTGGTATCATTTCTGTAAATGTAATATAAACACAGATCTAGGGGAGAAGCCATTTTGGGTGAAAGAAGGTAAGTTTGGCTTTATAACCAAATGTTGAATGCAAATTGACTGTGGGATACTCAGAGCTCAAATAGGCAGTTGGAAATATAGAAAAGGAGTCAGACTGGCCTAATTATTTTGGTTCCCATTCTTGCAAGGAACACATTGCAAATACAATTCGCAAATACACATTGCAAAATACAATTTCAGCATCTTTTAGACTAACTTCTTGATAAACTAATGTTCCCTTCTTCTTGGGACTTTGTTATCAAACTACGTAATTTGTTTTAAGGGTGGAGATATTCAGTGCTTCCCAGAGCTGTCAGCTCAAGGCCAAGTCTTCATAATTCCATACAAAATTATTCATATTTTTTTCTAAAGGAAAGGCGATGAGAAATGAGATAATATATTAAAGGAAATCAAATAAATTTACAATAAAAGATCATTAGGAAATGAAATCTTGTCAACCTAGATAAATGGGCTCGATTATTACATTTAAGTCAAACTAAATTACTGTCCATGTATCTATTAAAGCATTTATAAGTGTCGAAAATCAAGATGTTAGGATTCCAATTGTAGGTGTAAAATCAAAGTGATTTTGATAAGTTTAACCAATCTTTTATTGTGAAGGAAAAGGAATTTTAAAATTGGAAAATAATATAAATACCACAGAAAGGTTTATAGAATTCCTTTTCTTAAATGCTGCCAATGACTTGGGAGACTAAAAAAAAGACACACTCTTTGCACAATTAAGCATGACAACCACATGATCTTAGTTCCAAGTAAGTCATTATGATATTTTTTTAAGTTGGCAAGATCTTGTATTTCTTTCTTGAAGAACTAAGAGGAAGCTGCTGAGATAAATTCAGTTTGTATAGATAAAAGCAATTTGGTTGCTCCCTCTTTCTCTAGCAGAAAACTTAGGTCATTATTCCTCTCATTTAAATGAAACCTCCTTTAAATAGACTCTGTCTAACCAGATCCCTAATTAAGCGATTAAGCTGAGATTGTTTACTCTCTTCTTTGTAAGAGAAAGAGGGAAAAGATAAGAAAAACCCGTGTGTGTGCACGCGCGCCCGTGCGCGCTATTCTTGATCAAATTGAATCCATTATTGAGGCTTTCTAAGGATGACTCTCAGACACCAGAGAGTTTTTTCCTGGCAGCTAGATGATATGTTCACTGGTACCTGCTTACTAAACCTGGGAAAGTGGGAAAAGCACCCATGTCACTTGAACCTCTCATGTTTTCAGTTTTTCTACTGTACAAAAGGAATGATTGGACTAGATAACTTCAAAGGTACTCCACTGCCAAACCCTGAGAAATGTTTTATAAACACTGATTCCTAGATCTTCTATCTGATCTATAAATCAGAATCTTTCAGGAGGAAGGGAGTTTGCTCAGTTGTTTTTTGTTTGTTTAGGTTCTTCAGGTGATTCAATGAGTGAACCACCATGTTGGGGAATGGCAGCACTAAGTTACCAACTTTAAAGGCTATGAAATTATGAATCAGACATTTTAAGAGTCTTAAAAGCAAAAATTCAACAAACACATATCACTATCTATTCAATGAAGCACAAATGTGGTCAATGTAGTTGACTCTCTGGCACCACTGGAATCACGATCATCCTGTTCCTCATGTCCATGACACAGTCCTGACCAGGGTGACATGGGGGCATCGAAGAAATTTTCCTTGCTAGAGTTATTCAAACCCTCTGCTCATCTTCATATTACCCATGAGAGCCATGAGTTACCAGTTGCTTTTAATTCAGGCTGGGAACCTACCAAGGAAGTCTCCTTCCATGCAGTCTTGGCCATCCACCAGCATTAATGTGAGATCCTATATTACCTAGGGTGATTTTAGCAACAAATATCAGGAAATTACAGCTCAATTTGGTAAGGAAAATTGTTATCTTCTATAATAAGAAGCCTAGTTTGTTGTACGTCTCCAGTTAAACTGACTCAGGGCTCAACAATATCATCAAGAACCCAAGTTCTTTTCTGTTTTCTACAGCTCCATCTTTGGTGTATTGTTTTGTTCTTAACTCTAGATTTGGAAATTGGATGCTAGGACTCCATGCTATTGGATGGCTAAAAAGTCTTAGTGAGAAGGAGCACATCAATACGAAGTAGTGTCTAAAAATCAGCATGTCATTAAAGACCTAAATGTGAGACCTGAAATAAACATGGTAGAGGCAGTAACTCCTTTGACACTGGGCCTAGCAGCTTCTTTCTAGATATGTCTCCTGAGGAAACAGAAACAAAAGCAAAAATAAACTATGGGGACTGCAACAAAATAAAAAATCTTCTGCATGGCAAAAGAAACAATCAACAAAACCAAAAGGCAACCTATGGAATGGGAGAAGATATTTGTAAATGACATATCCGATAAAGGGCTAGAATCCAAAATGTATAGAGAACTTATAAAACTCAACACCCCAAATATGAATAATATAACTAAAAAATGGGCAGGGAGAGTGCCTGGCTGGCTTGGTCATTTAGACAGCTGCCTACAGCTCAGGTCATGATCCCAGAATCCTGGGATGGAGCCCCACATCAGGCTTTCTGCTCAGCAGGGATCCTACCTCTCCCTCACCTTCTGCCTGCTGTTCCCCCTGCTTGTGCTCACTCTCATTCTCTGTCAAATAAATAAATAAAATCTTTTTTTAAAAATTTAAAATTTAAAAATTTAAAAATAAATTTTAAAATGGGCCAAAAACATGAATGGACATTTATCCAAAGAAGACATACGGATGGCCAACAGGAATATGAAAAGATGTTCAGCATCACTGATGCAGGGAAATACAAATCCAAACTACAATGAGGTATCACCTCACACCTGTCAGAATGGCTAAAATTGTCAGAATGGCTAAAATTGAAGAAACAACAGGTGTTGGCAAGAATGCACTGTTGGGAGGGGGCACCTGGGTGGCTCAGTGGGTTAAGCTGCTGCCTTCGGCTCAGGTCATGATCTCAGGGTCCTGGGATCGAGTCCCTCATCGGACTCTCTGCTCAGCAGGGAGCCTGCTTCTCTCTCTCTCTCTCTCTCTCTCTGCCTGCCTCTCCATCTACTTGTGATCTCTCTCTGGCAAATAAATAAATAAAATCTTTAAAAAAAAAAAAAGAGAGAATGCACTGTTGGTGGGAATACAAACTGGTGCAGCCACTCGGGAAGACAGCAGGAAGGTTCCTTAAAAAGTTAAAAATAGGATGCCTTGGTGTCTCAGTCGGTTAAGCAGCTGCCTTCTGCTCAGGTCATAATTCGAGGGTCCTGCAATTGAGTCCCATATCAGGCTCCCAGTTCAGTGGAGATCCTGCTTCTCCCTCCACCTGCTACTCTTCCTACTTGTGTTCACTTGCTCTTTCTCTCTCTCTCTCTCTGACAAATAAATAAGTAAATAAATAAATCTAATCTTTTTTTTAAAGTTAAAAATAAAACTACCCTATGATCCAGCAATTGCATTAGTAGGTATTTACCCAAAGGATACAAAAATCCTAATTAAAAGAGATACACACACTCTGAATTTTATAGCAGCATTATCTATAATAGCCAATTATAGAAACAGCCCAAGTTCCAATCAACTGACAGATGGATAAAGGTGAGGTGGTATATATACCCAATGGAATATTATTCAGCCATCAAAAAGAATGAACTCTTGCCATTGCAAGGACATTGATGGAGCTAGAAAGTATTATGCTAAGGGAAATAAGTCAGTTGAAGAAAGACAAATATCATATGATTTTACACATATGTAGAATATAAGAAACAAAACAAGCTAACAAAGGGGGGAAGAGAGCTATGCAAATAAGAAACAGACTCTTAACTATGGAGAACAAACTGATAGTTATCAAAGAAGAGGTGGCTGGTGGGAGGATGGGTGAAAACAGTTATTGGGATTAAGGACTGTATTTGTTGTAATGAGCACAGGGCATTGTATGTGTTGAATCACTATATTGTACACCTGAAACTGTATATTGACTAACTGGAACTTAAAAACTAAAAAAAAAAAAAAAAAACAACAACAACATGAACAATAGTGTTAAGGACAAATAAAGACAATAAGAGAGTGAGGGAACAAGATTGTAGCCTGAAAAGAAAAAGAAACAAGTAGGGGACCAACTAGAAAAACTGCGCTAATAATTGTTTAAGCCAACCTTGTAAACAAGTGTTTGGGTTAGGTTAGTGGCACCAGAAATGGAAATGGAAGAAATATTTTAGTAATATTCCAGAATGGTTCCCTGAGACATGGAATTTGGAGAAAGATAAAAAATAGAAAGAGGAGTCAAAGGTGCATGAAAAATTTTGACATTACAAGGAGATATTATATAAATATAAAAGAAGTAAAATATACTCATTGAATATTTGCTTGCTTTTTAAATAAACGCAATGGCCATTGTGGTAACTTTCATTTAGAAGCTCTTTTAAAAGACAAATGGGTGTATTACTCCCAATTCAAACAAAATTTTGATCATTAATATAGGAAAATCCAGTATTTGTATTAAGGAATATTTTATTTTTTATTGATGGTCAAATAATTTGACCATCAAAATGGCATGCATCCCAATGGCAAGCTGTGTTGGGTTTGTGAATGGAATAGGGAAAACTCACTATTGTAAGAATGCTCATTTTCTTAAAATCAGGTTATATAATCAATGTAGTTCAGATCAAAGTTCCCAAATAGCTTTTTAAACTAGTGAAATTATTCTAGGGACCTGGGTGACTCAGTTGGTTAAACATCTGACTATTGATTTTGGCTCAGGTCAAAGCAGGTTGTGAGATTGAATCCTGCATCAGCTCTACACTGAGTATGGAACCTGTTTAAGATTCCCCTCTCCCTCATCATCTCCCCTTTCTCCTCCTTCCCTCCCTTAAAATAAAACAATCAAATTTTTCTAATTTTTCAAAATTTCATCAGAGGAAAAAAATGCAAGGAAAGTAATGAGATGGTGTCAAAATAACACTAAGGGAAGGGGGAATTAATCATGATGAGGTGGGACAGGTTACATGGCAGGTAATGGACATGGAAATTGTTATGGGAATTAGGAATTTTAATTTGCGATGGATTAATTTGAGATGGCTGATAAACATTCATGTGGACATCCTGAGATGTATATATAAATTCAGAATTTAGGGGAGGGGTCCATCCCAAGGTATTAGTAGAGCAGTTGTCACTCTGTAAGTGACATCCAAAGCCATAGGATTGAATGAATTTACCCAGAGAATACATGTAGAGGCATAAGTATTGACAGGTCAGAGACATGAGGGAGATTCAGCAAAGAATGGGAAGTAAACCAGAAGGGACTTGTATCCTAAAAACCAAGCAAATAAAATGTTTCTGTGCCAAATGAGGGCTATAGGCCAAGTAAGTTGGAATTAACTATTGAATTTAGCAACATGCTGCCTGCTCTCAATAATGAAAAACTCTTCAGATAGTGTTGTGGGAGCAAAAAACCAGTGGGAGAGGGTTCAAGAGAAAATGGGAGAAGAGAAAAAAAGAAATCTGAGCCATTTCTCTCTAAAGTAGAGCAGGGAACAAGGGCAGTAGCTGCAGATTCAGGATCAAGAGAAGGATTTAGTTGACCAAGCTGGTATTCTCTGCCATCCTTTGGCCAGAGCTAGGCAAGAAACAGACCTACCAAGATAACAAGCATGGAAGGAAAGGTTGAGGCACTCTTATTTTAATAAAGGGAAATTACTTCAAGGCAAACAAAAAAAAACCTCTCTTTTACAGATAATTAGAGATTAAAAACATCAAGACTTTTAAGATCGGATTTATTTGCACCAGTGTCAGGCTAGAAAGGGACAAATCCAGGTCTAAATCCTTAGTCTTCTGACTCCTAGCCAGGATTGTTCCTCTACTCCTTGACCTTCCCTGGTACAATCATAAAAACTCTACCATGACTCACTTGGGGACTTGCTGTTCTTGCATGGTAGCTTTAGAGGCACCTTGTTCAGCACCATATTCAGCATCATGTCTGCATTTTTTTTTGCACAGCAGGTGCTAAGAATATTGGCATGCAACAGAATTAAATGCCATTATTTAATCATATATACTTCCTAAATAATGGTGGCAGACACCAATGGTTGCCTACCAACAATCTTTTCCAACCAATATTTTCCTTAGGCAGAACCTATTTTCTAAGACAAATTTTAAACTCAAAATGGATGAAAGACCTCAATGTGAGACAGGAATCCATCAAAATCCTAGAGGAGACCATAGGCAGTAACCTCTCTGACATCGGCTACAGCAGCTTCTTTCAAGACCCATCTCCAAAGGCAAGGGAAACAAAAGCAAAAATTAACTTTTGGGACTTTATCAAGATAAAGAGCTTCTGCAAAGCAAAGGAAGCAGTCAACGAAACTAAGAGGCAACCCATGGAATGGAAGAAGATATTTGCAAATGACATTACAGATAAAGGGCTTATATCCAAGATCTATAAAGAACTTCTCAAATCCAACACTCAAAAAATAAATAACCCAGTCAAAAAATGGGCAGAAGACATGAAGAGACACTTCTCTAAAGAGAACATACAAATGGCTAACAGATACATGAAAAAATGCTCAACATCACTAGCCATCAGGGAAATACAAATCAAAACCATAATGAAATACCACTTTACACCAGTTAGAATGGCAAAAATTAACAAAACAGGAAGCAGTAAGTGTTGGGGAGGATGTGGAGAAAGAGAAATCTTCTTACACTGTTTGTGGGATTGCAAGCTGGTACAACCACTCTGAAAAACAGTACAGAGTTCCCTCAAGATGTTAAAAACAGAGTTGCCCTATGACCTAAGATAAATTTTAGCACTACTTGATTCTTTCCTAGCCTTCTTTGCAGCTAGAACATGAAAATGTGACTCAATCTCAGCCAGTAGGCTTTGGTCAGAAATTTGCTGGGCTTGTCTATGAATAGCTGTCTTCTCTAATAAGACATAAGAGAGGACAAATTCTTTCCCTTTCTTCCTGGGGCGTGCTGCCATGTGAGAATGTGATGCCTGGATCTGCAGCAGTCATCCTGTAAACATGAAGGGCAAAGATAAGGAAAAATCAAAACACTGGCCATAACACAGTGAAGAGATGAAAGAAGCCTGGAGTTTTGACAATATTCAGAACCACTGAATTAATCCGGGAACTATTCTGCCCTTGGACTTCCTGCTACTCAGGATAACAAATGTATTTTTTATTTTGACCACTTTTAGGATAGTGACACCATCCTAACTGTTACAGAGACTTTCCAAGAATCTATACACCTGGAGAATATTAAGCAACTTTCTAAGACTACTGTGTACTCTAATGCCTGTGCACATATACACATAACTCAAACACATCTGACAAAATAAACACCAATCCCTCTCAAATAAATTGTTAGTACTGAGTAAAAATTAAGGGATGTTGGAATTACTTCTTCATGCAAGAAGTCCTTCAGGTATAACAGATCTCCTATTTAGAAAAGTTATTGATGGGGTACCCAGGTGGCTCAGTCGGTTAAGCAGCTGCCTTCAGCTTAGATCATGATCCCAGGGTCCTGGGATTGAGGCCCTTGTCAGGCTCCCTGCTCAGTGGGGAGTCTGCTTCTCCCACTCCCTCTGCCTGCCACTCTACCTACTTGTGCTCTCTCTCTCGCTCTCTCTCTCTCTCTCTCTGTGTCAAATAAATAGATATCCTTTTTTTTTTTTTAACTTTTTATTTTTTATAAACATATATTTTTATCCCCAGGGGTACAGGTCTGTGAATCACCAGGTTTACACACTTCACAGCACTCACCAAAGCACATACCCTCCCCAATGTCCATAATCCCACCCCCTTCTCCCAAACCCCCTCCCCCCAGCAACCCTGATCAAGATCAAAAGCTTTTGCACAGCAAAGGAAACAGTTAACAAAATCAAAAGACAACTGACAGAATGGGAGGATGTGGAATAGATATCTTTTTTAAAAAGTTATTGATATGTGAATGGACTGAGTCCACCTCTGATCCTAGAACATTATAAGAAACCTCCCAATTTTGCTACTATAACTCAGATGAGGACTCCCTATTTTTGTCCCAAGTCTATCATCCTTAATAAACTCACTCTTTCCTTAAATATTAAAAATTTAATAATGCCTCAATGGCTTTTGAACCTGAGTGATGGGTAACCAGGTTATCACTGCTATTTTTTAGTGTTTTTAAAAATTTCTATAATGAAAAAAAATTTAAGTGCCCCAATCCTTCCATCCCATACTATGGCAAGATGAGTGCCCTCGCCACAGATCATCTCTCATGGTCAACTCTCACTCAATTTCCTGCTCGCACTTGGTCTCTAACTAGAGAAGAGAGTCTTGTTTCTTGTACTTAACATCATCCTAAACATTACACAAGACATTTTTTGCTTTTACTTCCAAAGCCACCTCTTAACACAAGGTCACTATCTATAGCCTACTTATAAAAGAGGATTAGCATTAAACACTTCAGTGGTTAGTGGTAGGCATCCTTGACCATCCCTGTCATTAATCATCCTTTCTTCTTGGGCCAGGACCTCCCAATAGGCTTATGGAACCTCCCTCATCAAACTACTTCACGGCTCTCCAGGCCCCTTCTGCCCCTGTCCTGGGAAACTCAAGAATTCCTCTCACCTACTGAGCCCAACACATCAGCACACTGTGTGTTTCTCCTTCTCCTTGCAGAACTGCTGTAATCACCTTTTTAAATCAAAGATATCCATCAGGTTATTTCTTAAAATAAATAAAAATCCAGCTTTCCTGAGATGGCATTCCCCTTATAAGATAAAGAGAAAAGAAGAGGAAGAAGGAAGAGGATGAAGAGGAGGAGGAGGAGGAGAAAAAGATGAAGATGAAGAAAGAGAAGGAGAAAGAGAAAGAGAAAGAGAAGGAGGTGAAGAAGAAGAAGAGGAAGAGGAAGAAGAAGAAGGAAAGAAGCAGGTGCAATGAGTTTTTATAACTAGTGATATTTTTCTTCCCATTGCGCCAGAGCACAAATATTTTAGAGTCAATGCAACACGATGTTAACACAGAGAAATTTCTACCTTAATTTTAGATAATTCCTAATGGCTAATAAGTGCCAAATCTCATAGTATTCCAGATTGGATGCTGGATCATGTAGGTAGGATTTGCCAAAGGGGTAGCTAAAAATAGTTTTTAGAACCCTAACCCATGCCCCCACCTAAGGATATGAAAAGACTGAAGTCATAAAGGAAGAAAGAGAATTTATTTGGAGATTTATTGGTCTTCTGTATATTCCGTCCCTCCCCCAATGAGGAGAAGGAAGGGAGAACTTGTGCTTCAGTTAAACCAAGGAAGAAGGCGAGTTTCAAAACAACCACTCAAAAGCACAACGTGTCTCCTGAAGATTAGAGAGAAAATGGATGGTGTGATTGCATTGGAAGAAAACTGTACCTATACCAATGGCAGAGCAAAAATGCATGAGCACCTGGCTGGATTGAATCCTGCCCAAGAGGGCTTCCTCAAGGAATGAAATGCCCAAATGAGGGGGATAGACCATAGGAAGTCCAGGAATTCTGAGTGACAAGCCAGGAAAGTGGACCTTTCTCATACCATAGGAAGTGTAGACATGGTTCCAAGCGTGCATATCCTACAAGGAACCCATGAGAGCATGACATAAGGGAGAAGGAAACTATATTGGGAATATTGCATACCCAGAAGACACCATCACTAAATTATGTGTGTGCCAAGTTCTTAGAGATGTTTCATCTTCCAACTCCTTATTCAACCCAGGAGTAGCCAGAAATAATCAGGTGAGGTGGGGAACAGGAGAAAATATAGAAATAAATGGAAGACTCAAACCACATTCCTCCTCCCAGCCACAGGTTTGCTGACTTGAATGAGGCTCAGGTCGCAAGGAAAGGAGAGCTCTTAACTTTGAATGAGGCTCTAGATGTCCATTGTGACACTGTCTGACACATCAATGGCAGAAATGAGCCTGTTCTTGGGACAATATTATTAGAAGAATGTATTCTCTGAGATTGATGATAAAATGTATGGGCTCTTCTTAACAGTTCACCCAATGCTAGAAAAAAAGAATAGTCCACAGTGTTTGACATAGTTGTGCATAGTAATCTATACATATCCAAGTTTGGGAAGGAGCTTGTAGGATATGATGAACACAAAGAAAACCAAATCTCAACAAATTAGGAAGAATGATAAGGAACACTGAATTTGGCCTAAAGGAAGAGTTTTATTTTGCAAAGATTTTTCCGTTTGCTGTTTTTTTGGTTGTTGATGTTGGGTTTTGTCATGGTTGTTATTCTATTTTATTCACTACAGTATGTCCATTGCTCAGAATATTGCCTAGCATGCAGTGGGTGCTTATTAGTGTTTACTAAGTGTCCTATGGATTTGATTTCATATTTTATAGCCTTTAAAGCAGATTATATAGTTTAGTTTTTATTTTAAAATGCGTACAATATAACTAATAAATAGGATGATTGGACATGTATAAATAAAATTTCATTAATGGTGAAACTATATTTTTAACTAGTTAAAATGGATAGGCTTAGCCACTATAAAAGCATGCAATGTGTATCTTATATACTTATATGGCTGGTGGAAAAATTGGAAAGGAATAAGGACAATCAACATAACCAAATACGTCTTTAAGATAGACAACTAAAATCGTCATCTAATGAATGGTCTTCCAGTAATTAACTTTCTGCCATAATTAGTGTTGTCCTAAATAAAGCAAGTTAAAAATACTGGATGTTAATAATGTAGCAGGGTTTTTAAATGAAGAAAAACAGTGTATCTAGAAAACATAAATGATTTTCAGCATTTAGATTCTACTAATCTAATTTGGACCACCATGTCCTCTGAGGAAAAGCTAAACAAAACAATGAAGAGTGTTTGAAAGCACTTAAAAACTCGTAAGTGATTAAACCTGCTTTTGTTTAAAAAGAAAGAAAGAAAGAAAGAAAGAAAGAAAGAAAGAAAGAAAAGGAAATGTAAACTGAGGGGCACCTGGGTGGGCTCAGTTGGTTGAGCATCTGACTCTTGATCTTGGCCCAGATCGTGATCTCAGGGTCGTGAGATCAAGTCCCACATGTCTCTGCACTGGACATGGAGCCTGCTTAAGATTCTCTATGTCCCTCTTCCTCTGCCCCTACTTCCCAATTTGTACATGCCCATGCACGGTCTTTCTCTCTATCTTTAAATGAATGAATGAATAAATATATGAATAAATAAAACTTCTAGAAGTGAAGTAACTGGATCAAAGGTCATGAAAACTATAAACCTGTTATATTTTATAAAAATTTCTGTCCAGAAGAGTAATATTTAAACTGCTAGCAGCATTTCCTGAGAGTGATTATTTTATCATAACTTTTTTTTTCTTAATTTTTTTTAAGTAAACTCTATGCCCAATGTAGGGCTCAAACTCATGACCTCAAGATTAAAAGTCACATGATCTATCAGCTGAGCCAACCAGGTGCCCCTTGATTGTAGCTGTGCCAACACCAAATGCTAACTTTGCTTCATCAGTCTCAATTAACCATAAAATAATAATGTTCATTCATTAATTAGACAAAATACCTATCGAGGAATACACTGACAAGCAAAAACAGACCTAGTTTCTGATCTCTTGGAGTGTGTAATTTGGTATAGCAGATAGATATTGAATAAATAATTATGCAAATTGAAATATAATTACAGATAAATGTACCATAAGAAATGACTAGAATACTCTAAGAGTGGTTTGAGATAAGGTCAGGATATAACCGGAGGGTTAGCATGGAGGTGACGTGATTGGATTTGAATTTTGAAAAGTTCTCTCTTGCTGAGATATGGATAATAGGTTATTGAACAGTCAGAATGGGTCAGGGAAGACCAGGTGATTAGCTATTGCAAGGAGAAAAAATGGTAATTCCGTCTAGAGTATTACAGTAGGAAGTTGAGAAGCTGAGGTATAGAAATAGATCATTGATACTTTAATCTAAGTTTGATTATTACTAAGACTGAATGCTTTTCCATGTGTTGATTGGCATTTTACATTTTACGTCTGTGTGTAAGAGCAGAAGAAAGCGAGAACGAAAGAAAGCGCGCTAGATAGAACCAGACAGAGATTAGCCGATTCCTGGTTTTTTCGTTCATTTTCAATTGAGGTTTTGAGTATTTCCTTGATTTATTTCTGAAAGCCTTTCATTGGTGACTATATTTCCCTCATAATATTCTAAAGATTTTATTTATTTATTTCTGTGAGAGAAAGAGAGCACGAGAGAACGAGCGGGTGGGAGGGGCAGAGGGAGAAGCTGGCTCTGCACTGAACAGGGAGCCCTATCAGGACTCGATCCCAAAATCCTGGATCATATCTGAGCCAAAAGCAGACGCTTAACTAACTGAGCCACCCAGGTGCCCTCCATCATAATATTCTAAACAATCAAAGAAAGCCTAGTGGTTTAAACAGCAGGACCCCTTTTCTCCTGTGTGTCTGTAGGTTGGCTGGAGAGCTCTGTTCCAGGCTTACACAGTTACAGGCTGTTCCACGTCTCTCATTCTGGGACCAGAGTCATCTCAAGACAGGCTTATGCCCAAGACAGATGGCAGAGGCACAGATGGCCAAACCAAAGTATGCAAGCATATTTAAAGCCTCTGTTTTCATCAGATATGCTAACTCTCCATTGGCCAAGTCACGTCAGGTGGCCAATCCTAGTATCACAAGGCCAGGATGTTTACTCACCTATTTTACTTGGAGGCTTTGCCAAGTCTCATGGCAAAGTGGATAACGCGCACTCCTCTCCTCTTACGGAGAGGGTGTAAAGAACCAGGAACCATTACCAAAGGACATTTGTCATTTGTTCTTTATATGGACGGGCCCCAGTTTAGGATGTTTCGACTTAAAACTTTTGAATGGGGCAGTAGAGGGAAAAGGTGTTTTACGTTGTAGGCCGTTAACTTGTGAATTACATAAATGTAACATTCTTTGATAACCCTTATTTTATTTTTTTTTAAATTTTAGGTATTTATTTGGTAGACAGAGATTACAAGTAGGCAGAGAGGCAGGCAAAAAGAGAGGAGGAAGCAGGTTCCCCGCTGAGCAGAGAGCCCGATGCGGGGCTCTATCCCAGGACACTGAGACCTGGGTCCTCAGACCAGGACCTGAGCCGAAGGCAGAGGCTTCAACCTACTGAGCCACCCAGGCGCCTCTAACCCTTTTTTAATTTTTGAAAGGATCAATAGTAGTTTCCATTACTAAATCTTCTGCTTCCCCAATCAATACTTTATAAACTTCAATGTGAACAATAAAAATACCATTAATAGTAGTATGGCTGTTTGGCTTATGCACCAAATCTGGATTTCCTTTTAAAATTTTTCCTCCTCTAATTATTAAAATCTTTCAAGGTCTCAAATAATAACTTTAGGTACAGAAGAAACTTTATTTAATATTTGCATCACTGTGACTGTCTTAAAGTTACCACTCTATTATTTTAGGTGCCTTTCTCAACTATTGTCTCAACTTCAAATTCTCCATCGAATCAAACTCTATGAATAATTCATGGTAGCTAAATCAATGGGATTGGTGCTTCTAGCTTTCAGAATCTATAAATCTCATCATTGGGGAAGATGTAGTTTTCCAAAGCCAATTCTGCAAGAGTAACAATCCAACTTTTGGCCACAAAGTTTTTGGGCCCCTTGATCCAGTAGTTTTCATATATATAAGTCATGTCGTCAAACAGGATGTCACCTCTTACAATGCATCAGTTGCCTTCTTCTACCATATGCCAGTGTTTGCCTTGTCATCTCCTAACCTATAACTTTATTTTCAGCAGCCACAACCCTGGAGTCTCAGATGCTCTGTAGAAACAGCCTCATTATCTGTAGTGTTGTAACAGCAGTTAGAAACTGAATGACATTCAATTAAAATGATATTAGCAGCTCAGGAGTGATTTTGTTTAATTTACTCCTACTCAGATGTAAAAACATTAGCGACTTTTTTAATTGGACCTCATAATGTCTAACTCCTACTCAAATGCAATGAAATTAAAGACTTTGGTGCCTAAATACCGCTTAATTTACTCCTACCCATCTATAATGACATTAAAGATGCTTTAGGGTAGATATTGTTTCCAATCAATTTTATTCAAAAGAAATCTGAGCTCACAGGTACTATTATTAAGCATATAATAAAATCACACAAGAAATATATCTTTACAGTTGGGGATAGGGTGGTTTCTAGTAATATTAAAAAGTAATCATTTTCATTTTAATGCAAGGATATTAAAAAGTAATATCTTAAATACAAGAATTTGTAAAGTTTTCAATTGTTTAAATAAGTATGTGATTCACAGCCTGTTAAAGAAATGTATGTTGTTACCTATAAATTTAAAGTGAATTTTTATCCAGTCATGGCATACGATTGGCTCATGCCTGATTAGAAATTTTATCTTAACATGGCCTAGAGAAAAAACATCTTTTTCATCTAATATTAATAATTCTTAAAACCCTTTTCTTACCTAAGTTTATAGAATAAATTTTTTTAACCTTTATTTTCCTGAAAATTTTTAAGCATATCAGGATTGTGAGCCCCTATGTGCTTGGATGGAGTTGGTATTCAATAGTTGTAGGGAAGGGAAGTAAAAACTATTAACAATTAACAAGAGTTAAAGTTTATCAAGTTTTCAGTGTGCGTCAAAAATTGTTCTGAGAATTTTAAGTATATTAACTCATTTAGTCCTCTGAATTAAATAATGTTAAATAATATTGTCAGTTTACAGATAAAAACAATAAAATGACAGGACACTCTGTTAAAATTTTTTAGGGTTGCCTTTAGTTTGGGAAGACTTTTAAGCACTTATAAATTCTTACCCTATAACATGAAATTCTCCCCCATAAAACAAATGAAGAAAATTCGATGATAAATTTAGAAAGTGAGCAGCAGGCACACAAACACCCATACACATACATAAATACATATATGGGATACTCCTGTTTTCTTTACTAATGTAGTACTAATATTTTTAATAAACATCTTCACTAAATATAGCTTCCTTCACTTTGATATTTAGAAATAATTTCTCAAGATGTTTTCTTTTGGGGAAAAAATGATATTTTAAAGCGCTTAACACTAATAATGTTGGTGTGTCTTGACGTGTCCCAGTCACAGCTTCCGGTTGGGCTCACAGATGTGCTCTGTGTTAGGGGAATAGACCTTTCAGTCTCTCCAGCCATCCTGCTTTGGCTGAAATGCATGCCTCCTCCTGGGCAGGTAGGCAGGGCCTGAGATTAAGGAATGTTCTAATAATAGCTGTCAGGGCACTTGTGTAATTGCCTAGGCTTGAATCCTTGCTCTGCCACTTGTTGGTTGTTTGGTTTCGGGCATAAGACTTAATTCTGTAAACTTCAGTGTTCTTACCTGTCAATAGAAATCCTAAACCTCATTGTTTTCCCCCCAAATGCTACTCATCCCTTATTTCTCATTTAGATGACTGTCACTCAAAGTGCTTATGATTTTTTAGTCCAGACACTTAGGTATCATCCTAGCTTGATTGATCTCATTCTCTCTCTCTCTCTTTTTTCCCACATCCGATGATTCCCCAAATCTGCCTGATTTGTGACCTAAACTTGACTCATTCAGAGAATCTTAATTGTGACGAGCCACAACCGAATACATGTGATAATAGACTATATAGGTGAGCATTCATTCACCCAACATCCACAGAACCCCAGCTCTTTGCCGGGAGGGGCCAGGATGCCAGAGAGGCAGAGGTGATCCTTCCTGGCCAATAGGAGAGGGAAGTAGAAAATCCCTGGTCCCAAGAGGGTAGGATAGATGCCGAAACAACACTGTGAGAATACAGTTGTGTCTTATCGCAGTCAACGTCAGTCAGAGCACCCAGCTGAAGCCATGGCACCAAATAGAAGAACTGCAAACATTTAAAATCCAAGAAATGGTTTTGAGAGAGTCGGTGTAATCTGAAGCCTCAATGGTCAATACTGATCCCCCGCCACCGCCTTTTTTTTTTTTTAATGTCTGAATTCAGGGCATGAAATTTTCCCCACTTCTGGAGGGTTGCCATTCTCTTTCACATGGCTTTATCTCAGAACAGCATACCCCTCTTCAGTCTGCAGTGGTGCAAATTCTAGCTAATTCTCAAACTGCACCCCACCAAGGGAAGCACAGGCCAACCCTAGAAGCCATCCTGTGTGGTTGTATGGAACTCCAGCCAGACGCTTCAGACAATCCAGAAAACACACCAAAAGAATGTTTCCACATAATGAAAACATATACCACAGTAAAGATAAAACGACAACCTATTCACCACCACCCCCAGCCAAAAAAATAATAATAATCAGGAAAAATCAAATATTTGTTTTGGAGCTTTTAAGAGTAATGATTTTTTTAAGAGTAATAATTTGTTTATTTCTAAATTTTTTAAGAGATTGATTATTTTTTAAAAGGCCATGATTAATGCTGTCCACCATGAAAATACCAACTGAACTTCACACATCATCACACCAGTGATAAATCTGATACAATTCTGGAAGACAAGTTCTCGCATGTTAGTTTGATTTTTGTTTCTCCCATTTTCACAGCTGCGGTTCAAGTTTAGTACTACCACCACTGCTACTGCAGAGACTGTTTCCTTGTGCCTAGAGAGACGACGCCACCACCACCACCACCATCATCATCATCATCATCATCTACATATGTATAGTAGTAATAGTACTTGCAGTAGTAACAACAGCAGTAGCCATAGCAGCGGTAGTCATAGTAGCAAGCCACCATGACATTAGGAACAGTTATCTCTCCAGCTCTTAGCTCATTCACTGTTTCGGTACTGCCACCATTCCCTGGGAAGCTCCCCCACAATGGTTCCTCAAGAGAGGATCCCATCCAGAGGATCTCACGAGCTCGTAGCTCTGAGGGTCACCTGCCATTCCTCTCCTATTATGGACTCGAACATGTATGTTCCCCCAGAATTCATATGTTGAAGCTCTAATCCACAGTGTGATGGGATTTGGAGGTGAGGCTTTGAGAGGTAATTAGGTTTAAATTATATCATTAGGGAGGGGCCCCCATGATGGAGTTCCAATCCTTAAAAGCAAAGAGAGACCAGATCTCTCTCTGTGTGTCGATCCCAGAGTGTGAGATCACAGTGAGAAAGCTGTGAGGCAGGGAAAGGGTCCCCACCAGAAACCAAAGCTACCAGCACCTTGATCTTGGACTTCCAGCTTCCACAGTGCAAGAAAGAAATGCTGTTTAAGCTCTTCAGTTTACATATTTGTTATAATAGGCTGAACTGAGACGTCTCTCTTACCCCAGCTCCCTGTGGCCATGGGGGAGACTCCTGAAAGTCCCAAAAGCAACTGAGAGCTTCTATCTCTGCGATGGATGGCGGCCCTGATGCCCCTGAAGTCAGGATCATGGCCTGTCCCATGCATTCTATGGCAGGTCTCCCCCTAGACCACGTGGATCATGTTCGGACAATCACAGTTATTTCTGAATCACAGTACAAGTCCATGCAGGTTGGCCAATGGACATTCCGCCTTGCCTCTGCTTTTCTCAGATACATTTATTCAGTACATCCTCTCGCTGTTACGTCCTCAGAACCATCCACACACCTGTTATGTAGACCCTTAATACAGTGAAAGAACACACAAGCATTCATATTTGGAAGGTCCTTCTCTTCTCTGCTAGGAGATTCCTTATTGTGCAAACAGTCTCCTAACAAGGAATTATTCGTGAAGCAGCAGAATGTGTATTATTACCCCCATTTCACGGATGGGAAAACTGAAGTGCAAGAAGGTTTGATGACTTGCCTAGAAGCCCCACTGCCCCGTTATGTTTACTGAGTGCCTCATCTAGGTTTTTTTGGTTTTGTTTTTGTTCTTCGTTTTATCTGAGTAAAGCATCTTCCCTTAAACAGCTTTTTAGCTCATAATTCATTCAGGGAAACAGGGGGAGGGGTATATTTACAGACTGGAAGAGGATTAACAAATAAGTTCTTGGTGAAAAAAAGCCCAGTTTTTGAAAGTCTGTGACCACACTCTTCCTGAAGAATGCCCAAGGGCTCTCAAGCCATTTACTTCTCCCTAGAATAAGAAGAGAGTGTGAGCCTTGTAAAATTTCCCACACTGCCTGACCGGGCAAACTTTTGCAAAGAGAAAGGAACTCTCTATTTATCAGCTTCCAATCTGATTTCTGTACTTCTGCTCTGAATGTTCAATTGTCAGGCAGGATTCTGGGGTGTATAAATATATAATTATACTGCATAGCCAAAACTAAATAGGTCAGGCTTTGGGGGAGAATTGGTTTTATTATGATACACATTTCTAGCCAAACAGTTTTAGACTTTGGATTTCCAATATTTTGTGGAAATACAAATTTTCCATTCACAAATCTGTTTTCATTTAAAATGTTTAAAAATGGGATGAGGCAAGTATTTTATTTTACAGTTTTGCAAATTCATTTTCCTGTGCCATACAAACAATTATCGCTTAAGATTGGCCTTCACAAATATTTCAATGGGTCTATTTTTCTATGAATAATAAAAACACAAAACTTGCATAAATACCAGCCATTCAAGAATTCCGTGATAAACCGGAACAGCCTCCCTGGTGAAGTGATCTGCTTCCTTTGTATTTATTACCAGAGTTTCATGTTTCACTGTCAGGCATTGTCTTACATTGCTTTGGGTTTAAGGAGAAAGCTTTGGCCAGAGAATTCAAAAAGCTTCTAGATAATGTTATGGACCAGCATGTCAATGCCATCAATGAAAGGGATGGACAGTAATGTCGGCCAGGCAATGGCTTGTATTCAGCTGAAAGTCAGGCTTCCTGACTCCTTGGCCCCTAGGGCGACTACATTGAGTTACTATTCTGGCAAGCGAAGATATTATGTTGATATATATGATAAATGGAATATATATCATAGGTCTCCAGTAACTGAAAGACTATGAAAAGTCTTATTTTCATAGTTGCCCCATTTGAAGTTGTCCAGGTCAATGGCCTTTGGCCTGCTCCTGTGGGTCTGCAGTGTCCTCCCACGCCCCCGCTTCCTTCCTTTTCATCTCCTTCAGTCTTGAAAGTCAAGACTTCCATCTTTGAAGACCAGCACAGGCGTGTGCTACAGGGAGCCTCCGACTTCCGTGCACCAGAGGCCAGGAGAAACCACCCAACGGCAAATACCGTGTCTACACGGTAGACACACCGCCCAGGCGCGTCTGGAAGGCGACAGGGCACAGCAGCACTTGGGACCCTGGGAGTCACAGAGATAAAGCCACCAGCAAACAGTGCACGTGCTCTCTCTCTCTCTCCCTCCCTTTCTCCCCTTTTCCAGTGGTCGTCTTGGGAGAGATAAGGCAGAAAGCAGAAGATAAAAAAGAAAACAGCAGCAACCATGTAGGCAGGGCTAGATTTCCTTCTATCCTTAAATCATAAAAAAAGAGTTTGTGTGGTGAAAGTTCATGCTTAAGAAAGACTAGATGTACGCCTAGCCCCGCCTTCCGCAAACCAGATGTGTTCTTTCCTTTCTCCAAAGTCTCCTGGTGGCCTGTTTATGCTTTTATAACAATTATTATCCTCTCCTCATGACACAGCCATTTCTGTCTGCCTTGTAGATTGTAAGTTCCCCTGAGGAAAGGCACTAGAGCTTCTGGACTTTTATGCTCCCACATCGCAAAGCTGAAGACAGTAACCAAAAATGATAAATTGGGGTTTACTGGTTTGATTACAAAAGGGTCTATAGTAAATGTTATATATAACATTAGTTATAGTAATAGTAAATGTTATATATAAATAGTAAATGTTATATATAAATATGATAATCTAGAGATTTTAAAACATACTAGTTCTGAGATATATTGATTATTTTAAGGGGAGAATTTTTTTTTTTTTTTTTTTTAAATCAAAGGGCTTTTGTAAATCAGGGAAAGTGTCAGTTTTGGTTCAGGTCTGGTCTCAGGGTCCAGAGATCAAGCCTGGGGTTAGGCTTTGCGCCCAGCGTGGAGTCTGCTTAAGAGAGATTCTCTTGGGGCGCCTGGGTGGCTCAGTGGGTTAAGCCTCTGCCTTCAGCTCAGGTCATGATCTCAGGGTCCTGGGATCGAGCCCCGCATTGCATCCGGCTCTCTGCTCAGTGGGGAGCCTGTTTCCTCCTCTCTCTCTGCCTGCCTCTCTGTTTCCTTGTGATTTCTGTCTGTTCAAATAAATAAATAAATCTTTTTTAAAAAAGAGAGAGAGAGATTCTTTCTCCTCCTGCCCCTCCCCCAACTTGTGCACACATGTGTGCTCTCTCGCGCGCCCCCTCTCTCCCCCTCCAAATAAATAAATGAATAAATAAATAAATAAAGTATTTTAAAAATAAATAAAATATTCCTCATGTGTAGCTCTGGGCAAACTGTAATTACAAAGCAGAGGAAAGGGAGGGATAAGTATACGCCTTCTTAAAACCTTTTTAAGAAAAGGTAGGATGTTATATATACATGAAGGTTTTGGTGAATTGGGTATTAAAAAAGTAAAAACTAAACATTGATCTTTGTCAAAACCTGTAAGTGTGATGTCATGAGAGGTAGAATTCTACTGTTCAAAATTTACAAAAGAGTAGTTGAGATTTATAAATTAATATAGAAATGTATTTTACTTTAAGCTTCTAGTTTGAAATATTTATAACCTTCTTAATGGAAATTAACTTCTACAGCAGCTTGCAATCAGGCTAAGCATAGAGGGGACACTAGTCTAGAGCAGGACTTCTCAGAATTTAATGTGAGTGAACATAGCCCAAGATCTTATTGAAATGCAGATCCTGGTTCAGAAGGTCTGGGGTGGCCCCCCGGGGCTCTGCATTCCTCACAAACTCCCAGGTGAAGCCTATACTGGCCCAGGGACCACATGTTACAGCACTAAACACTTTGGTACCCTTAATACTGATTAGTAATATTTGGGGATTAGCTGCAGTGTCAGGCTCCCAATGAGGGTCACTGCCTAGTTCACTACATTAGAATCTCATGATGAAGCTGCCAATGTCATTATGAAGCTGTCAATTCAGGCAGACCAATGACACAGGGAAAACAGGATTCAAAGATAAGCCGAAGTCTAGAAGGCTTAAAAAAAAAAACAAAAAAAACAAAAAAAAAACTCTGAATTGAAACACACAGACAATAAGAGAAGCCCAAATTAACTGAGGATGTGCAATAAAAAGGCCAATAAAAGTAACTAAATGGGGCAGCTGGGTAGCTCAGTTGGTTAAGGGTCCAACTCTTGATTTCAGTCAGGTCAGAATCTCAGGGTCTTGAGATCAAACCCCAAGTTGGGCTCCCCACACAGAAGGGAGTCTAACTGAGATCCTTTCTCCCCAGCTTCCTCTGCCCATCCCCACCTCCCTTCTCAGGCCCCCCAAAAAGAAGTAAATAGATGCTTGCAGGTAAAATGGGGCACGTTGAAAGCTAATCCTATGTTCTCTATAACTCCATGGGATCATAAATTTTACGTACAGTTTAGCTTATTTCTCTTGCTAATAGGCAAGCTTTTAAAAGGACTCAGTTGGGTTAGACAATAATATGGAAATAATCTGGGTAGTACAAAATATTTGTACAGGTTCAGTGAAGTCAGCGGAACCCAGTGTTTTTTGGAATTGAAACTTTTTTTATGTTTTGTGCATATGCTATGCACTACATTACATCCTCAGCAGAGCATGGGTAAAACACCCTATAGTCAAACCCATTTATATTCTCCAACAAAGCATATGAACATCCAGTCATACTAAGTGGGAGAAATAAGGAATCTAAACAGTCTCATATCCATTCAGGGCAGTTTTTGTTGCTAAATGAGTTACAAAAAAATCTTGTGGTTTGAAGATTTCAGAATTACAGTTTAAGGGAATGTGGATCTCTTTTCCAACACTTCTGTTCCCCATTAGGGTGTTCAACCTATCTCTCTTCTTAAAATAAACTTCTTAAAAAAAAAAAAAAAAGATTTAGCCTCTTATTTTAGAAAGAGTGTGGGAGCAGAGGTAAGGGCACGGGGAAAAGGAGAGAGAATCCTCAAGCAGACTCCCTACTGAGAGCAGATCCTGACTCAGGGCTCAATCCCAGGACCCTGAGATCATGAGCTGAGCCTAAATCAAGAGCCAGCCACCAAACTGACTGAGCCACCCAGATACCTTTTAAAATAAACTTCTTAATCTCTTCTCAGTTATACTAAGGTGTAAATGACTAATAGCCAGCTCAAGTATACTTGTATTTGAACATGGATAATCGTATTTTGAGGTGGAATTTCAGACATTAACCAATAATTTCATCTCAGAATTTAGCATCCAGGAGATTCTAATTAAGTGGAAAAGAATTAAGGGGCTCAATAAAACAAAATGAATTTTCACTACCCCAAAGATGTTCCCTGCCTTTGACTAAATTGATTTTAATCTAACCTTTTTAAACTTACTGTACTGTGCATTTGCACAGGACTCCACAGTTTTTAAGTGATTTTTATAAACATCGTCTCATTCCTTGTATATGTCTCTATTTTTTTTAGTTAAGGAAACAGATTAGAAGGAGTGATTTGTCCAAGGTCACAGAGTTGAGAAACAGCTAAGAATCAGACCCAGAACTCTGACCAAATTCAACCATTTCTATACAACATTGGTTAGAAATAAGAGGGCAGCGTTTGTATCCTCCCAGTTGGTGAAATGCAAATGTGAACTTAGAGGATGATGATTCACTGTGGAAACAGTAAAAGACATAAGAGAGAAACTATATGTGTCCTTTATTAGAATGATCTCATTGTCTCCGATAATAGCTCGCAGACCAACGTTGAGCAAATGTTCAGCCTGATAGAAATATTATATTCCTTGAGGTGTTGCTGCTATCTCCATGATTTCTAATGGTCACAAAGTCCTGGACTCTGAATCCCCAGACCAAATTTGCTTGGGTCATATTTCACCATCTGACACAGGAAGTTCAAAGTGTCATGGAAGTGACAAGAAATCGATTCCACAAACATTTATTGCACACACTGCCTAGCTAACAATAGGTGCTCAATAAATGTTAAATGAATGAATATATCCCCTGTAATTACAAGATCCCCTCCTGTCAGTTTGACTGAGTCAGTGGCTCCCCTCCCTCTCCTGCCTCGGTAGATACAACATTCTCTAAAACAAATGTCTGAATCAAAGCGTGGGAGGAAGGCTAATTTGCTTCAAAGGATGAATTGGGGAGTTGGTTTAAAAAATAATGCCACTACCTCTGTGGGAAAAGCTTCCAGAGGAATATAGAGTGTGTACACGAGCAGAACGGAAGCTAAAGCATGTTGTCTATTTATTTTCTCTAGGCAATTTCTTCTCATTCCTTATTTTACTTTTTCTGAGAGAGGGGCTCTCTCGAGTCCCTTGCTCCAGCTGTCTTCTCCTCCCTGACGTCTGGGGTGGCACACTGTAGTAAGATCTTGCCAGGCTGCATACCTCACTCTGGGCAACGATACTCCTTTTTACATCTCGCTCAACAAAAGGTGTTCGTGAATCAGCTCGAAATCTCAGTTCATATTTAGATGACGCATTTTCCTCAACTGAACAACAGTCCACAGTTACAAATGCCAAACAGGAAGGGCACATCTGCGAAAAACAAGCCTCTTAAGCTGGAAGAATGAATAATGATGATGTGTGGGCTGGGCTTTCTATACAGCAAACTCTGGGAAGACCTTTCTGTGAACAGCTATCTGGTCACAATTGAAGAGGCTTTGTCCTCCCCTCCCACGCTCTGGATCAGCAGCTCCACTGGCTAAGGCAGATTGATAGGGAAGATTCCTTGGTCATCAGAAACTCAGGTATCAATTCAGAATCTCCAAACATTGGGGTAGAGATTCTTTTTCTCATCACTTGTAGTTCTTGGGACCAAGTAAATCCTAGAAGAGAGGGTTTCCTTCAGGGATGTGAAACTTGTTTCCACTTTGAGTTTCAAATCCCCAGTAGAAGCTTCTGGATAATGAACTGGGAACTTAAATAAAGTACTGGTTCAAACTGGATTTAATTAATTTTTTTCTGACCATAAAATAGTTCCATTTTCATTATAGAAATCTTATAATAGATAGGGGCTTTCTATTTTCATTTGGCATAAACTTCAGTTGTTTTGGAAAATATATAAGTTTGCTTCTCATTTGAATTGTGTGTGTGTGTGTGTGTGTGTGTGTGCACGTGTGCGCATGTGTGTGTGTCTGTGTATCCATATATGTCTGTGTTTAAATAAGCTCACTATTGAATAAAATAATAAAATTTTAATTTGGTTAAGGAGTCAGCAAATTAACATATGCTTTGTTGCCTTTTTTGATTCATGGCAACATTTATAACTAACTTTCTTTTAGTTTATAGATCTTTCTCTGTTACTGTCATAAGATTGCCATAATAAAACCCCTCTTTTCCATATGGAATTCCATTAACAGTTTGGCTGTTTCATCCATCATGAGAAGAGTTTGCTACTGAAGAAGAAGCTAACAGTATTAACCCTGGAACCTCCCACCTCCTCCCCCCTTCCCAAACTCAATTAAACCAGCATCACACCAAGCCACACAAAAAAACTGCCGCCTATTTACATAACACAATGATCGAGTCATAAATCAACATTAATCATGAATGTTGCAACAAGTCACTGAAAATGATGTTTGACCTCACCATGGACCAGACGCATCCAACCATGAAAAGCATTCATCTCCAACTGGGAGCCACTTCCCACTCCCAAGGACAGGGTCAAGCATTTCGGATACATACGACAGGCAGGTTTGATCTTTCCTTCCGGATATCACTTTCCTTCTTCCCTAACTCTATTACCTCCCAATTCTGAATCAGTCTCATCCTAGAAACGATTCCAGTTCCAACACCCCCGGAGTCCAGTTGTCCCTTTTCTTTAAAGTCCTTCTTCATGTCTACTTTCTTTGGATGGAGTCCCTACTAAGGTAGAATTTAGCTACAACCTGTATCATGGTCCTAGGCTCCCTGATTCCATCTATAATTACTCTGAACACTTCAGGGGAAAATTAAAGTTAATTTTCTGGACTGTACTTTCTAAGCTACAATTCTTTAGGGTTTGGAATGCACATGCAGCACCCTGAGGCAATCTTGACATCCCTATCACACCACAGTTTATAGTAACTAGATCGAGGCAGGTTTGTGAATTTTTCTTCTTCCCGAAAATGCTTTCTCATGCCTCTGAGTCGTTGCACATGCTGTTTGTTCTTCCTAGAATCTGCCCACCCTCGCCCCTCACCCACAGACCACTCCCATATATGTGTCTGGGAAACTCTTCATTTACATCTTAAGTCTCCACAGAAGGCAGCTGCAGCCCCTAACAAGCCTCTCCAGACTCCCCCAGGCTCCCTCCAACACTCTTCTTTGTGTCCCACTGCATTTTGTGCACACTCCATTTTGGAGCTCGTCCCAGCTTGCATTTTTATACACTTCTGTTCGTCACTGGACTGTGAACTCTCCAGAATCAGGGACCATCCAGAGCCTAGCACAATGCCGTCGAGAATTGTTCAATAAAAAATGTGATGAATGAATGAGTGAACATGAGCAACTTGACAGAATTTTAAAAAGAGAACAACTAAGAAGAAACCGTGTTTAAATAATCAACATCCCTCCATTAAGTCAAAGTCCTTGCAAATAATTTTCTATTCAATCCATTACTTCTCCAAATGCAAACCTCTCCTTAACTGTTTTGATGAACAGGGCACATAGATGGTTACAGAGCAATTGGTCATTTATTAGTTTATTAAAATGGCAGCATTAAAAGAAACAAGTTATAAATGCTATCAGTGTTTTTTTTTTAAGATTATATTTCTTTATTTGACAGAGACACAGCAAGAGAGAGAACACAGCATGGGGAGTGGGAGAGGGAGATTCAGGCTTCTCACTGAACAGAGAGCCCGATGTGGGGCTCAGTTCCAGGACCCTGAGATCATGACCTGAGCCAAAAGCAGATGCTTAATGCCAGCCACCCAGGTGCCCCAACTTTCAGTGTTTTAATAAGGAAAGGAGAATTTTTGTGCAGAGAAACCAGCCTGTGTCAAACATAAATTATGCATCATCATACTGATCACCTGCTATGGTCAACGACATGGAGGTTGAAGATAATAGAAATGTGATATGATATTTAAATTAGTATTTTGCACAGCCATGTGTCAAATTTGTGCTATTTTCCTCCATGGTAAACTGATTGAATAACTTAAATAAATTTTTTAAAAATTTTATTTATTTATTTGACACAGAGAGAGAGATCACAAGTAGGCAGAGCGGCAGGCGGGGGGCGGGGGTGGGAAGCAGGCTCCCTACTGAGCAGAGAGCCCAATCTGGAGCTTGATCCCAGGACCCTGAGATCATGACCTGAGCCAAAGGCAGAAGCTCAACCCACTGAGCCACCCAGGAGCCCCAAATAATGTTTTAACACACATCGTTATACGAAAAAAAAAAAAAATTAGAATAAACTATGAATCATTCTGTCAACTTGTGATTCAATGGAACAATGTATATCTTTCATGGTTATTAATATTCAGTGTCTTTAAGTAAATTAAAAATCCAGCTTAACAAAGGTTAAAAATATCTGATGATACATAGATGATTGTTAAAAGTAATATATATTAATGAAGTTTTGTATGACTGGCTTTTTTCTTTTTTGGTTAATCACTCACAGAATTATGTCAAACATATATCAAGACTTTAGCTCCTTTTTCATCCAACCTTCCGGCATTTCATTACTATAGTTACCTGATTAATGGATGCAATAATATATATGGCATGATATGATATGTTCACATTAAATTTTAATCAAATATTACTAAATTCAGAAAACATTAAGTAAATCATGACTGATGAGGCAATATTGCTGTACTGTCATATTGATGACTCTCAAACTTCACTACTGAGAGTAACAGATTAAGCAGCAGAAGTGAATTTTATGAGGAAATAGAAGGATCTCAACTTCCACAGTTGTGTTTTGTTAATTGCTTTACAGTCACCGGAGGAGACGTTAGATCCATCAAGTCTACCGGTGTCACAGATCCTGTAATACCCTTTCTCAGTTTCAAAAATTCTATTTGTAGTGAAAGAGGGGCACATTTGTTACCCATGGGGATTTGTTGTTTTCGATCATGGCTTTTAACTAAAAATTGTTGTTATTGTTCCCCTTCCAAGAGGTTTCTAAAGCAGACAAATTGATAGGCATGGAAAGTGGAAGGTGTTTTCCAGGGGCCGGGGTGAGGGGGAGGTGGGGACTCCTGGCTTCATGGGTGTCAAGCTTCAGTTTTGTGTGATGAGAAAGTTCTGGAGATCTGTTGCACAACAGTGTGAAAATCCTTAAGGTTACTGAACCCTACCCTTGAAAATGAGGAAGATGGTAAATTTCATGTTATGTATTTTCTAGCACAATGTTTTAAAAAGTTGTTGCTGCTGTTGTACCATTGTGAATGAAACTTAGAACCTAACACTGTCTCCTTCAGTCTTGCCAAGACAAGAAGAACTATCATTTGTTGGGGGGGGGGGGTGGTCTGCACAGAGGGAGGCACTTTGTCTAACACCAGCAGCCTCACCCTGGGGCTTAGAATTAAGTCCTAGTTCAGCATGCAGCTATTTCTATCACACCACACTTTTTTTGTCCAGATTAACTAGAAAATAGCAGTTCAACCACAGGCACTTTCTAAGTGAAATCTTACCTAACCTCACAGCAAAGCCACAATGTGACCATTCTTGTTTTGCTGTTATTACTGAAGAAACACAGAACTGTGAGCAGTAAGACAGATGGTCAAGTTCCAAAAGTTGCATTCTTCTCACGTAGGGTAGAGATTTCCAGTGCTCATCCATATCCTGTTCCCCTCATCCTCCTGGACTCCCAGAGGAAAGAGCATGTCCCAGACTCCCTGGTTGCTAAGCAGGGCGCTGTGAGCCACACAGGTTATGTTGGGACTTAGGCATGAACCATCCCTGTGTGACTCTCCAGGTGCATCTCCTCTGCTGTGGTAACTCTGGCAACCACATGCTAAGGTAGTGAAGCCACAAGATTGGATCTCTGACTCATCCTTGGAAGGCAGATGCCTCAGAGAACCCACGTAACCTAGAGCAGGCTTTGTGTGAGAGAGAAGATAACTAGTGGCGTTGAGCCACCAAGACTTTGAGGACTTGGGTCACTTCAGGATTGCCTGGCCTAGATTGCCTAAATACTGCTTCAGACTTGAGATAGGGTTGGTCTGGATGAGTACTGAAAGCAAAAAGTATTGGTCTTTGTGATTATGAAAATGTTCTCTTACTTTAGCCTCCCCAACTGAAATCCGTGTTTTGCAACGACCTAGCCTCCTAATAGCCCAATGTGTACTTCTCCTTTCCTTTCTCTCTCTCTCCTCTTCCACCTCCATTTCCTCTACTTCTACATCTTCCTCCTCTACCTCCTTCTACACCAGAAGAATGGAATCTTGAATCTCGTGTTAGAATAATATGAAATTGGCTCAATTAAGTGTCCGACTCTTGATTTCAGCTCAGGTCATGATCTTGGGGTTGTAAGATTGAGCCCCGCATTGGGCTCCCTACTCTGTGCAGAATCTGCTTGAGAGTCTCTCTCTCCTTCTCCCTCTGCCCTGACCCCGCCACCCTCCCTCTCAAATAAATAAAATATTAAAAAAAAAAAAGAGGGAGAGAGAGAATAGGGAATCAACTCCATTTTGATCTTCTCACATTGACACAGGACAATTTTCTTGTATACCAAGTATATCCTATCCTCCAAAGCCAACATACCTTGCTCATTTTTCTAAAACGTGGTATTCCAAATAATTTTAGGTGCTTCATGAATTAGTACTTTTTATTTTATTTTTATACCTCTTATTTATTTTATTTCCTATTTTGGCCGTGACATATTTACTCGAAAGTGCACTAGAAAATACCAAACCAATGATTTCATGGATATCATTGCTTAGGACAAAATTAAAGGAGAATATTTATGTTTTAAAAGTAGGCAGATATTTTTAGAAACTAGTAAGTAAACAACCAGGCAGCTTGTGCACAAGGATGACAAAAATCTTGAAGCTGAGGAAATGCTGCCAGATTGTGTCCTGGTGGGAACCCTCCAAACACAGTTAGTGCCAGTCATGCCAGGTGGCCAGCCACTCCTGCTCCCCGCCATCCTTTGGACAGTGTGATAAAAGGAACACACCCTCATCTGTGTTTCCCCACACCACGGTGCCAGGTAGTCATGTCATCCCTGCCCAGAGTTTTCCTCCCAGCATCCATGAGCAGTCAATGAACCTGCAGAGGCCACCAAACTGGGCTGCTGATAGTATTTAAGCGCTCATCTCTATTTCCTTCTTTTCTTATTGGACCCCAAGACCTCATTATCAGAAGCCCACCTGATTGTTCCCTTGATCCCACGAGGGGCCTAGCTGCTTTCAGCTGGGAGGGGAAGGAGGTGTAAAGGCAGGACCTGGGCAGGCAGGGGTGGAGCCTTTCTTGCTCAAACATTACTGTCATGTTTAGCCTGGGCACCTGCCAGGTTTTTGGGAGGGGGCAAGTCGTCCAACTGGGTGCAGTCTGAGCACCTGGGTTCTCTGGTGAAAGCCGGTGTAAAAATGCAGAGATAGGCAGACTGATCCAGCCTCCCACGTGTTTAGGTGTTCGGCACAAAGCGAAATACATGAGCAGCTTGCCCCGATCAGAACACCAAAGTCTGTTTTAATGTTAGTATCACTGCCTCTGTGCTATACTATATTTAGACAAAGACGCCATCTTGCTTTTCACACAGTTCCTCCCCATCCTTCTGCCTTTAGTTTGACCAGGGGAATTCACCCTGCATTCTGGTTCTTATCTCCATAGAAGGAGTTGCAGTTTCCTCACCACCCTTGGGCATGTTGCCGCCTCACTCAGCCGGTAGATTGTCACGTAACCACAGGCTGAGTCTTGGCTCCATCTCCCTTCCTCTCTGGTCTACCAAAAACAATTCCACAAATTATCCTTCTCTTATGGACCTAAATCAGCAATCAGGCCCAAAATGGAGAAAGAGGAACAGAATCTTAGGAATAGAGCATTGATTTCCTCTCCTCTGACACCGCAGTGTGGAAGACAGGTCCCATTTCCTGGGCCCCCAGGGTGGGATGTGGAAGACGAGGTAAAGGTGTCCTGCGTAACCCAGATGAATATCCGCCATCACATGTAAAAAACATCTATGGACCAGAAGAGTCCATCAGGAAGAAGGAGGAGGGGAAAAAAAAAAAAAAAAAGGCAAGGAACACAGTTGTAACTAGAGAAATGTTTCCAAAGGTATTTTCTGAGAATGGGGAAAAGTACCCTACTAATTTGGTAGGCTTCTTGGGAATCTAAAGCTATTGTGAAGGGAGCTACGTAAGCAAGAACATTGTGAATTTGCAGGTGAGTTGGCCGTTGAGGTGAAGAATATGTGCCCCAAAGGGAGGGAAAAAACAAATAGAGAAGTAAGATAGAGTCGGAGAGCTGAACCAGTTTAGACAACTAATGGAAAGCCCCCGGAGTGAGTACACCTTCTCCCAAGCTGCCAGTGTCTGGGCCTGCCGGGGCAGCGCCAACTTCCACCCAGGCCCTGAGGGACTCTCATCGAGCACCCTGCGTGGCAGGTGGGAGCTGTTGTGGGCAAGGGCTGGGCCTCCCATTGTCTCAGGGTGTTCAACAAAGCTTCTGTTGGGAGAGGGGAGCCGGCAGAACGTGGGCTGACACACTAAGGAACGCCCAGAGAACTACGGCTTCCCCTTGGCAGCCCAACCCCTCAACTGACTGAGTTCCCACCCGGACTTGGGGTTATAGGTCAGATTATAGGACTGTTGTAGGACCAGGGCTGTCTCATCTTGAACACAGACGCCTGAAGTCCTGGGCTGGCCATGGACTCTTCCCTCCCCAGGAGGCTCGCAGAGAATGAGTTTACTTGGATAGTGACCTGGTAGTTCAGGTCCATTCTGAGCAGAAGACTTCAGTGGTGTCCAGCGGCACAGATCTGCGGAGAGTTACGGGACATACTCAGTATGTGGAAGGCACGCGCCCAAGGCATCCTTGCCGGTATTTCTGGCTTGGACCTCGTGGCTCTACCATTTGGGAGAATGCACTCTGACTTGCGGTATATCAGAATTAACGAATTTATTGGCCCTTGTCCTAGCCAGAGCGTTTACATTGGGTCCCCATCTATTTTATTTCTAAAACACAGAGAGCTTGTTTATAAATCCATAATTGCATCTTTGCAACTTAGACCCTGAGCTGAAGCCAGAGCCGAGGGGTCTAAAACATTTACGTATTTATTTATTTATTTATTTGGCAACTAATGTTCCGATAAGTACAAATAGACAGCCACCCATCTGTGAGTTCTGCCCAACGTGGTGGGAAAGAACAAACTGTCAGGCGCACCGGCCCATAGGGGAATCCCTTTTGTTTAGAAATGCTTCTTCAAAGGAATTGGCATCCCTGCCTCCCTTTGAGGGTGTCACTGTGTGGGAGGCTCTGTTGGTCTCCCTACAATGACAACGCTGAGGAGCCTGTCTTCGGTTGGTGCTTCCCCCAAAATGCACAGTCTGGGCAAAAAACACAGACACAAAGCAGGCACACAGAAGAAGTCAGTGCCGAGCAGAGTGTGGGCTGAAGAATCCTGCCTCCTAAGGAGGTGACAGTCAAATGACGCTGGCTCATCATGTGTGTCAAAGGCAGCGCGAGGCAGGTAAATAGCAAGTAAGCACTTCCCACCCACTCACAAATTCCATGCTGGAAATGCTGGTGTGGCAGGAGCCTCTTCCACTCTTGGGTCCATTCACACCCAAGCTCTTTTTAAGAAGGAAACAAACAAACCTCTAGTACGTCTGGCAGGATTGTAGAATGTTTTCAATAGCAGCCACGGGAAATCCGTAACTTTTCCTTCTTGTGCCCTTGCGTTTAGTCACCTCAACTACCTTGCTTTGTTTTCTATGAAATGAGATAAAAAGTCCATTTTCCAATAGTAAGTACAGAACCAATACATAAGTGCAGTGACTAAATATCTATTCTAAGAAAACTTGACGGAGCAGGAATTCATTTGAGCAGAACAGGCGTTCCCCATTCGCAAGCTCTACATTATTGTGTTCAGGACCCAGAACCAAAATATTCTCATTTGGACAAAGTATGAAACTATGTACAATCTTACCAATAAATGGATTTGGAGAAGCAATATCAAATAAGTGAAGACTATAAATATCATTTTGAAAAATTTATATCAGACAAAATAGGAACATATACACTTAAAACTGTGCTGGATCTCAAGTGCCAGAGAATTAAGGAAAGGCACGAGAAATTAGAGCAGCCATGAAAGGCTTGGTCGGAGAACGAGTAAACAACAAGGAAAAGCTGATATAATAAGATTTTTTAAAAAGACTTTATGCATTTATTTGACAGAGACACAGCAAGAGAGGGAACGCAAGCGGGAAGAGTGGGGGTGGGAGAAGCAGGCTTCCCGCTGAGCAGAGAGCTCGATGTGGGGCTCAATCCCAAAACCCTGGGATCATGACCTGAGCCGAAGGCAGAGGCTTAATGACCGAGCCACCCAGGCACCCCTGTAATATAATTTTTATATAGGTATTGCTCTCTAACTTATCTTTAAAGTATAATGCAAATAATACTTCCAAAGAGTAAAGAATGGACCTAGATTTCACAAATGGTTTATCAATCCATGCTATTTAAAATGCTGTCTTTGGGGATGCCTGGGTTGCTCAGTTGTTAAGCATTTGCCTTCAGCTCAGGTCATGATCCCAGTGTCCTGGGATTGAGCCCCATATCTTCCTCTTCATTTCCCCCATGCTTGTCTTCCCTGTTGCTATCTTTCTCTGTCATAAATAAATAAAATCTTAAATAAATAAAATACAGTCTTTCAAATAATTGATGTCTGCATCAATCAATAATATCTCCATCTGTATTTCCCAAATGTTATGACCAATGGGAAAATGTTTAGCTTTGCCTATGCAGGCTCCTGTTTCAGGAGTAACATTCAGAATGTTACTTTTTGGGGCACCTGGGTGGCTCAGTGGGTTAAGCCTCTGCCTTCGGCTCAGGTCATGATCCCAGGGTCCTGGGTTTGAGTCCCGCATCAGGCTCTCCGCTCAGCGAGGAGCCTGCTTCCTCCTTTCTCTCTGCCTGCCTCTCTGCCTACTTGTGATCTCTGTCCAATAAATAAATAAAATCTTTTTTTTTTTAAATTAAAAATAAAAGAATGCTACTTATTACCATAGTAAAACAAAATAGGAAATGGTACTCTCCTTTTCTTCCAACTTCACAGGGAGTAATAATCGCATTTTTGTGGAAGTTAATTATGCTCTAGAGATCTGGATTATTTATGTGCGGGGAGGAGAGAGAAACAGGGAAGACTAGTAATACAATTAAATATAACAAATTGTGGTTTGTCTGGGGTTTTGGCCTACATCTGCCAGGAAGTGAGTGAAGAAGTCATTGGCAGGTGCTGCATTCTAGAAGAAAAATTTTCTGCAGCTAGGTAAGCCAGCCCGGTGCCAGCCAGCCTTATGTGTAGGAAGAAGGGCACCCACCCACATAGCCCCGTTTGACATGTGCAACAAGGCCCTTCTGGTTGTAAAGTAGCTCTTCCACTAGCCTGCAACAGCCCAATCTTCTCCTCAACCAGTCAGTGTTGGTGAAGTATAAAACTCGTATGGAAGTATTAACACTTTCTGGATGCCCAGGGGTTGCTGAGCACAAAAGCAAATGTGAGACATCGTCCGACTTCAAGACCTAACAGATCAGAGAGACAAAACTAAAGTAAGTGAGACTGTCAAAGACATTAAGACAGATGTAATTAAAATTGTGCGAGAAACTTTCAAGTGCCATAAAACTAAAAGAAGGAAGAATTGGAGCTATCATGGAAGACTTTCTCAGTGAGTGAGTGATCGGAGGCAGGACTAAGCCCCAGGATGACAGCATAGATTCGAGGAAAGGACAGGAGATCCCAAAAGCGCAATGGCCCAGGGACAGAAGTGAGGTGGGACTTTCTCAGGAAAATAAGACACATCTGAATAAAGAACTGCATTGAAGGCACTGATGGAAAATAACTGAATAGACAGAGTGGGATCGGGTGACAGGATGCTCCCTTTCTGGTCTACAATCTGCACCTTTCTAGGTCTTTTTTCCTTTTGTAAAGACTAAGAAATGGGGGCACCTGGGTGGTTCAGTTGGTTAAGTGACTGCCTTCGGGTCAGGTCATGATCCCAGAGTCTCAGGACTGAGTCCTGCATCAAGCTCCCTGCTCAGTGGAGAGTCTGTTTCTCTCTCTGATTTTGCCCCTTGTTGTGCTCTCTCTTTCGCTCTCTTTCTCTCAAATAAATACATAAAATTTTTTTAAAAGACTAATAAATGAAACTTCTACCCCAGTTATACTTCATATCATCATTTTACTTATTTCCTTCATAAGATTTACCACAGACCTTTATTATCTTGGTTTTGATTCATTTGTTCATTTATTTTTGTACTTATTTATTACTTATTGTCCATCTCCTGCCTGGAGCACATAGTATGTTCTCAATAAATAATGAGTGGATGAATAAATGAATGAACGTGTTCCTCCAAGACACTTGGTGGAGCTGGATGGGGTTGTGGTTAGCTCTCTTCCATAATCTCAGACTCGCCGAGGATTTTACGTTCCTCTTGAAGGCAGATGGAGCACTGTCCCGAAGAATCCAGAACAAAGCTTTCTTTCTGAGGAGTAGGGAATGGTGATCTTCAGTATCAAGTCAAGTCTTGTGAAATTTAAGAATGCATAGAGTCCACACTGGGGAATGCTGTCCATCGTCATGGTTTAGAAGCAAATTGGTACCTGAGGAGTGAAAGGAAGAAGAGCTATTAGAGAAAGGGGAAAGAGTCGAATTAGGGAAACGAGGGGAAAGGAGGTATGTGTAAGGAAGGGGAGTGCCCATCGAAGGAAGAGAACATTTCTAGTACCTTGTACTGAGTCTACAATTGGTCAAATCGGAATTACAATGACTCCTTCCTGATAGCTCCCTGCCACATGGAAAGTAGCTAGAGAATCAGAAGGGTTGTAAGAACAGGAAGGTCCAAAGACTTGAGTAGTTATAGATGAGAGTCTGGAGGAAAATTCTCTGGGAAGGGAATATCACTCCAGGAATATATTTTAATCAGACAATTGCAAAACTAACTCAGTAATTGGGATAGCTACCTCTTCATTCATGGGATGACAGAATCTTAAGGGCTGAAAGGTGCTAGGGCCACTTTTAACTGTTCTCAATCTTCAGAGAGATTTTTCACACAGTATTCTAAACTGAAAACAGTCTATTCTCATAAAAAAAAAAAAAAAGAATTTATTTATTTATCTGAAAGACAGAGAGAGAGAGGGGGGGCGGGGGGGAGGGAGAGATTATGAGCAGTGGGGAGAGGAGTAGAGGGAGAAGCAGACTCCCAGCTGAGCCTAACACAGGACCTGATCCCAGGACCTTGGGATCATGACCTGAGCCAAAGGCAGATGTTTAACTAACTGAGCCAGCCAGGCACACTCATTTTAAAAATTCCAAGAGGAAGTCACTTTCAGCAATGATATAGTCTTTCCTTTCAAGAAATTCTTCTTAGGGGCACGTGGGTGGCTCAGTGGGTAAAAGCCTCTGCCTTTGGCTTGGGTCATGATCCCAGGGTCCTGGGATCCAGCCCTGCATTGGGCTCTCTGCTCAGCAGGAAGCCTGCTTTCCTCTCTCTCTCTCTGCCTGGCTCTCTGCCTACTTGTGATCTCTGTCTGTCAAATAAATACATAAAGTCTTAAAAAAAAAAAAAAGAAATTCTTCTTAAATGAAACAAGATGGGATTGGGAGGGAGACAAACCATAAGTGACTCTTAATCGGGAGAGGGGGGTGGGGTTATGGACACTGGGGAGGGTGTGTGCCATGGTGAGTGCTGTGAAGTGTGTAAACCTGGTGATTCAGACCTGTACCCCTGGGGATAAAAATACATTATATATTTATTTTAAAAATTAATTTTAAAAAAAGAGCATTTAGCTCACACACACACACACACACACACACACAAAAGAAAAAAGAAATTCTTCTATGACCCAATCCCAAAAAACCAGCTAGACTGAGATGCTGGCCTGTCTGGGTATAGTTCTAAAACTGTTTTGCAGGGTGCCTGGGTGTCTCAGTTGGTTGGATTGCCTTTGGCTCAGGTCATGATCCTGGAGTCCCAGGATTGAGTTCTGCATCAGGCTCCCTGCTTAGCAGGGAGTCTGCTTCTTTCTCTGACCTTCCCCCTCCCATGCTCTCTCTTTCTCTCATTCTCAAATGAATAAATAAACAAATCTTTAAAAATAACAATTTTTTTTTAAAAACTGATTTGCAGAGAGCAGAACAAGTGAGCTCCATTTTTTAAAAAATTAACATATAGGGCGCCTGGGTGGCTCAATGGGTTAAGCCGCTGCCTTCGGCTCAGGTCATGATCTCAGGGTCCTGGGATCGAGTCCCACATCGGGCTCTCTGCTCAGCAGGGAGCCTGCTTCCTTCTCTCTCTCTCTGCCTGCCTCTCAGTGTACTTGTAATTTCTCTCTGTCAAATAAATAAATAAAATCTTTTAAAAATAAATAAATAAAATTAACATATAATGTATTATTTGCTTCAGGGGTACAGGTTTATGAATCATCAGTCTTACATAATTCACAGCACTAACCACAGCACATACCCTCCCCAATGTCCATCACCCAGCCACCCCATCCCTCCCTCCAACCCCCCAACTACCCTCAGTTTGTTTCCTGAGATTAAGAGTCTCGTATGGTTTGTCTCACTCCCCAGTCCCATCTTGTTTCACTTTTTCCCTCCCTACCACCCCATGACCCTCCAACCTGCCTCTCAAATTCAGTGAGCTCCATTCTTGAAACTGGCACTTCCAAGTACCAGTCCTCTCACCATGGCTGCTGCCTTACTTCTTGTCTCAGTCTCCTCTTGTCCTATTCCTGCCGCACATCATAAAAGAAAACATACTGGAGAACACCAAGTCACATGAGACAGGAAACTGAAAACCCACCCTCTCCTATAGAGTACAAGGCACCTGGCTACTCTGCCTTTCTCTCTAACTCAAGTGTTTGACCCACTCAATCCACTTCCAAGTTAAGAAACCATATGAGAACTGGTACTGCAGACTTACGAAGTGCTTCATGCTGAAAGAAAAAAATTTTCAGAGTTTTCCATTTTTTTATCATTTTGTTCAATGGTTAGAAATTTGTCTTTGCATTATTCTTTATAGTATACATAACAAACTTTTCAAAAATAATGGCCTTCTGTGTGTGGAACCATATATGAAAGGTTGAAAAGAAAATGCTTCGAAGATGAGTAAATGGGTTGATATTATTGAGAGTCGTATTCTCATTGTAGAAGAAATGACATATGAATATGAGAAAGCCAAAAAGAATCCTACAGAACTGTGCTGGAATTGGAGGCACTGGTAATAACTATGGTTTCTAATATATGTATGTTTATATGTATATCTGTGTGTGCATATGTATATTATAAACTTGTATATGTGTATACGCACATATAAAATGTATGTATTTCTTAGCTCTGTACACTAAAAGGCTGAAGAGGCAAAGATATCCCCAGTAGCAACAAATATACTTAGATCTTGGTCTCTAATACAACTCCCCACGGAGAGGAGCTAGGGACTCTCAGGGAGAGGTCTGATTCCCGAGACCAGACAGGATAGGTGCAAAAGACCCTGGGATATCTTGCTTGCCAGGAAGTCAGAAGGTACTCAAAATAATGATGAAAGCATGTTGCAAAGACACCAAGGCTAGCTTGAATGGGCTATCCTGGCCAAATCTGGAACAACCTGAGCATCAATGTCCCAGCATCAATCATGAATTTTATTTATTTTTTTTAAAGATTTTATTTGTTTATTTGACAGACAGAGATCACAGGTAGGCAGAGAGGAAGGAAAGTAGGCTCCCTGCTGAGCAGAGAGCCCCCCACCAATGCAGGGCTCAATCCCAGGACCCTGGGATCACGACCTGAGCTGAAGGCAGAGGCTTTAACCCACTGAGCCACCCAGGCACCCCCAATCATGAATTTTAAACCATTGAATAAATAAGAACTCATGTGTCCATTCCAAAAATACATAGATAATAATGGTGATTATAATGATAGATGATTAAAAAAATAATGATAGATGATATATAGATAAAAATCAAGGTCCTGGGACACCTGGGTGGCTCAGTCAGTTAAGCGTCTGCTTTGGGCTTGGGTCAGGATCCCACAGTTCTGGGATGAGTCCCACATTGGGCTCCTTGCTTGGCAGGGAGCCTGCTTCTCTCTCTGCCTCTGCCAGCCACTCCCTCTGCTGTCTCTCTCTCTTTCTCTCTCTCTCTGACAAATAAATAAATAAATAAAATCTTTAAAAAAAAAAAAAAAAACAAGGTCTCTAGCTTACAGTAGAATGCAGAGGATCAAATAGTAAATACAGAGGTGGTACTGTGGTTGCAACTCTTGTGGTTAAGATCAAACCAAGAATTGTCAATGAATGTTAAATCTTGGAGGAAATTTTGAATGAGATGCAGGATATTTGCATAATCCTATCAGTTGTAAGAGAGAAAGAAAAAGTAAATTATATAATTTAAAAATCAGGCAACACCTTGACCAGGATATGAAAATTAGTATTACCAACAAGAGAGAGAGATGGACATTGTATGTTTCCAAACGTAATGTCCAGAAAGGACACATCACCTAGGCAGTAACCTGGTTGAGAATGTACAGTCTCAATCTAATCACAAGAAACAGAGAAACACACAATGAAAGGCGAGGCCCCCCTATAGTCTTCAAAAAATGTCAGTATCGGTAAAAGACAAGGAAAGGTGGTAGGATTTGCTCAGATTAAAGGAGGCTAGAGAGACTTGACGACTAAGTGCAACCCCTAACCCCAGACTGGATCCAATGGTGGAGAAAAATCCTATAAAAGGACATCACTAGATTACTGATAAAATCAGAACATGGAAAACAGATGAAAAAAAAGCTTTATATCATTGTAAATTTAGGAAGTAAATTTACTTTATGGTAATCCTTCCTAGAAAATACCCACTGAAAAATTTTGATGCAAAGCGCCATGCTGTTTGTAACTTACCCTTACAGAGTTCAGAAAAGTAAAAAAAATTTTAAAAAAGAGAGAAAAAGGGAGGAAGAGATCAAGGGGCACAAATGACAAAGCAAATGGTGTAAATGTTAAATATAAGTGAATCTGAATAAAAGACCTAAGATTGTTCCTTGCAACTCTCTTTACTTTTGCAAAGTTTTTGTAAGTTTGAAACTATTTCCAAATCAAAGCTTTAAGAAAGAAATGCTTTGATAATCTGTCGCTCCTGGGACAAAGGATCAAAAGGAAATGATTTCGTGGAATGCTTTATTATTATCTTTTAATTGTAATTGCAAATTAATTGTCTTGCCTACTTATTTTGAATGTAAGAAATTATTTGAAAAATATTTGAATGAAACTTACTTGAAATGGACATTTTAAGATATTGCAGACCTCTTGGGTATCAATATCTTACGCTAAGCTTCAGGGACTCTTGCAACAGAAACTCCCTAGCTCAACCTACACTGACCCCACACACATTTATCTGTCGAAGTCCAGGTCACGTCCCCCTCCTCAAACTCTTTCCCTAAGGTTTAGAAAACAACACGATCTTCCTACTTGGTATATTTTTAGAATGCGCCCCAAATCTGAATTTACAAAGACAAAGGAAGAGTTTGGATCTCAGAACCTAACAGCCTAAACCCACTGAGGAGTTTACTCAGACTATCTTTTGTGCCGATTAATTTGCATAATCCAGACTAGATTCACATTTTTCAATAATAGCACATTTTATTTCTTAACCTCCCCCCTGCACCCCAAGAAAGGTTTGCTTTAGCCACTTGGGTTGTTTTCTCTTTTTTTAAACAACCTATTTTAAACCACTTACATGAGGAGTTTCCTGAGTAGTCACGTTGTACAAATATGAGATCACTATTTTACCTAAGATGAGTGCAGAAAAGTTTTCTCAATGTTCGGAAGTATTTATTGCACAAAAGACAAATGTGGAATCCAAATACTTCGTTCTTGATCATCCAAACACTATAAAGAAAGGATTGCAGAACTCATTTTTGCAAACAGAGCGCCCCCGTGCACGAAAATCTCTGCGATTACTGGTCACTGAAGACACCTAGAGGACGTATTTAGAAACTACATGAGAAGCGGACAGCAACTACTCAATGGTTCCTCTTGCTGCCTCTGTATTTAAGGAGTATTTTATTCAGAATGCCTGGGGGAAGAGGGGAACAGAATTGAGTACCGGGCTTTGGTACTGAAACTGGGATATTAGATCCTCAGCATGAGCCAGAGTTCTATCAAACTCATGATGCTGGATGGGCTACAGGAGCTCTGTAAGAGCATGTTCTGGGATACTCCTGTTAAAAGAGGTAAGCCTGAATGTTATCGGCTTAAGAATATTATTGAAAACCTACACGGTGGCTGATAGTGGTCAAAGAAGGCAGAAAAGCTTTTGCTGCCTTTGTTCTGATGCCTTATTCTTCTTTCCTATTACTTAGTACCTATGGATTATGTAAATTTTTTTTAAAAAAGTTATTTTGGGGGAGTGACTCAGTCATTGAGCATCTCTCTTTGGCTCAGATCATGATCCCTGGGTCCTGGGATTGAGCCCTCACATTGGGCTGCCTGCTTGGGGGTAGGGGGAGCCTGCTTTTCCCTCTCCCACTCCTCCTGCTTGTGTTCCCCTCTCGCTGTGTCTCCTCAGTCAAATAAATAAACAAAATCTTTAAATAAATAAAGAAATAATAAAATTATTTTGGGGCCATCAAAAACTTCCCTTTGGTTTAGCAAAAGCCCCCACTTTGCCCTTTGGTCCAAAGGAGAGATGACCCATCTTCTCCCTTTGGTCCGTCCACCTCCAGTCTTCTTTCCAAAGTACTAATTGGTGAACTGGTGGACACCATTCTTTCCTGCTTTAGGAAACTGGACTCGTGCAGTCTGGGTGGGCAGAAACATGCAGTTACAGCAAATGTACCAATCTGTTAAAACACAGCTACAACTATAACAAGAACAACTATTTTTAACACAAAATTCCACGGCCCGGAGAGTTTAAATATTTCAAGCAATATTTATTACAACAAGAATGCAGGCTGTGTCTAGCACTCCTTTATAATGGAATTTAAACAGGGCCCTCCCATGGAGATACCATCCTATTTTATGAGAAATTTTCCTCTTCTTTTGTTACGAAGGGTTTAGACTATGTATTTTTTTTAAGATTTAATTTATTTATTTGACAGAGAGAAAGAAATCACAAGTAGGCAGAGAGGCAGAGAGAGAGAGAGGGGGATGCAGGCTTCCCGCTGAGCAGAGAGCCCAATGAAAGGCTCAGTCCTAGGACCCTGAGATCATGACCTGAGCCGAAGGCAGAGGCTTAATCCACTGAGCCAACCAGGCACCCCTTGTATTGATCAAGGATATTACTTCAGGAATATCTGCTTGATTGACACAATGATTGATTTAAAAATTCTTGAGCTTTCTACCAAAATGTTTTCTTCCCTTTTTGGGGATAAGGATCACGAGACAGGAAGAAATTGCTAACTGGTGTCTGGAAGTACTTACCCACAACAAACTCGAATGAGGCTGCATTTTTATGTCCAGACAGGGTGTGGTTAGACATAGACTTAGAACTGGGGAAAATGTGCATTTGGCAATTTTCAATTTCTTTTTCAAGGAGGAAAACAATGAGAAGACTTCATTTCACCAGGGTCATTTGTTAATATGCATGGGAATAGCATTATTGTTAGATCTTTATTGAGCCCCTACGTGAAAAGGACAGAATTAAATGATGTGAATAACCACAAGATATCCATACACAGTTCATTCCAGTCTGAAGCTTGAATGATATGATTCATTTAAACCCATGTACAAAATAAGCACAATCAAATGTTTTCGGATGGTGAATTAAGTGCAGATGATATTAGGAGATTTTGAGTTAAAGTGGAACCAAGTGACCATTGCTGGAATAGTTAATATGGAAACAGGAATCCAGAAGACTCGTAAAAGTAGAATAAACAAAGGCCTAATTTAAAAGAAGTAAACTGATCAAAATTTTTTTCCTCCCAGGAAGTATCCTGCTCGTTGAGAACATTGAGGATCATGGATGCTGTGTGGGTTTTTAAAGTAGTCTCAGGGATTTTCTCAATTTTGATTTATTTAGTTTTAAATACATAATGAATCCACATGAGTTCAAGTTTTTGGAAGAATAAGATCTGCTATAAAGAGCTTTCTTCCCACTCCTGTCCCTTAGCAACCAGTTTCCTGACTCACAAGCAATCAATGTTAATTTTTCATGAAACTCTTCTTTTACACATAAATACATATACACACACTCACACACACACACATGCACACACTTCTTTCCCTTGCTTTTTGCACCTGCATGAGCACTTTAAACATTGTACCCTGTACTTGCTTTTTCCAAGTAAAGTATCTTTGGAAACATGAGTACATAGGACTTTCTTGATCTTTTTATAACTATATAGTATTCTACTGAATAGATGTACCATAATCTATTCAATGAGCTCCTGTTAGTGGATATTCAGTATTTCCAAATCTTGTTTTCAAGCTTTGCTATTACAAAAATGATACACAGAAAGAGCATGATACAGATACACACGATGTATACTTATATATGTAAAACAAATTCCTCAGAGTGGAATTCTGGGTCGAAGGACATGTGCATTTGTAACATTGTTAGATTCTGCCAATATTTCCCCAAAGAGGTCATACCATTTATATTACACTAGCATTATATGGAAGTGTCTATTTCCTCAATTCTCCCCAACACATAGACTTTTTAAAAATATTCACCTCCTTCTTCCCTGAGCCTGAATGTGATCATTTCTAGGATTTCCCTATTCTGGGTCTAGTGAACAAAAATTCCATTGCATTTCAACCTAGATCCCCTGCTGTCATTTGTCACTGCCTTCAGCCCTCCCCAGAGCCCACAGATCTAGCCTTCTCCACTTTTCTGCTCTGGTTCATATCATTTCCTCTGCTGGAATGTCTTTTCCCATCGATACTGTCCCTCCAACCTACCATCTTTCAAGGCCAATTTCTACTGCCACTTCTTCCATGAAATCCTTCTGAGTTATCTGGCCTTCACTCACCTCTTCTCCTTAAGAGCATCTCAACAGGCGTGCCATAAAAGGATTATAGGGAAATGAAACTATTGATCCCCCTCAGCTCTCAGAATAATCAGGGTCTGGGCTCTGGCATCTTTCTAGATTGGTCCTTCTAGCCAGATCTGCATTTTTTTTTCAAGATTTTATTTATTTATTTCACACAGAAAGAGCATGAGCATGGGGAGCAGCAGAGGGAAAGCTCCCTCCTGAGCAGGGAGCCCAAACAGGGCTTGATCCCAGGACCCTGGGATCATGACCTGAACCAAAGGCAGATACTTAACCAGCCAAGCCACCCAAGTGCCCCCAGGTCTGCCTTATTACTTTACCCCAGAGTTCATACAAAATTATTATACTTTTTTTTAAGAGGGGGGATGAGGGGCAGAGGAAGAGGGAGGGAAAGAGAATCTTTTTTTTTTTTTAAGATTTTATTTATTTATTTGACAGAGATCACAAGTAGGCAGAGAGACAGACAAAGAGAGAGAGGGAGGAGGAAGCAGGCTCCCCACCAAGCAGAGAGCCTGATGAGGGACTCAAACCCAGGACCCTCGAATCATGACCTGACTCCGAGGCAGAGGCTTTAACCCACTGAGCCACCCAGGTGCCCCTAGGGAGAGAGAATCTTAAGCATGCTCTATGCCTAGCATGGAACCTGATGCAGGGTTCGATCTCACAATCCTGAGATCATGACCTGAACTGAAATCAAGAGTCAGACGCTTAACCAACTGAGCCACCCAGGTACCCCAAAATTATCCTATTCTATGCATACCTTGACAGGAAAAGTGAGGGGAAGTTTTCTTGATTTTCTATATTCTTACTGTGCTTTTTGTTCATTTATTCTGTCCTGGAATGAGAAGTTTCTCTCTCTTGATAGCATCTGGGTTTTGCTCAGAGAGGCAATGGGAAAATACCTTTCTTTAAATAGTGTTGACCAGGACTTCCAATTCTGTGTTAAATAGTAGTCAGTGAGATGTGCAGTTAGGAAAACTAAAACGTAGAGCAATGAATTACTTGCCTAAGGTCACACAGAGGAGCTAGTCATTAAGCACCAGCCTGGACTAAGGGTGGAAGTGTATTATTATGGGGCACCTGGGTGGCTCAGTGGGTTAAGCCTCTGCCTTCTGCCCAGGTCATGATCTCAGGATCCTGGGATCGAGCCCCACATCAGGCTCTCTGCTCAGTGGGGAGCCTGCTCCCCGCCCCACTCTCTCTGCCTGCCTCTCTGCCTACTTGTGATCTCTGTCTGTCAAGTAAATAAATAAAATCTTTTTTTTTAAGTGTATTATTAGAATTCCAGTGAATTCCATTCCATGCAACCGAGACATTAAAAAAAAAAAAATTTTCAGTCTGCCTGACTACAAGACCTATATGTTTGACCACCATGCCACAGTGCTCCAGGGAAAGCTTGCTAAGAGACAGATGTGGGTTTGCTGAGCCAAGAAAATAACCTCTTGCTTCAATGACAAAATAGAAATCACTGGACATCAGACATTATTAAGGACCCTCTTCTTCTCAGCGCTGAATCTCTGAATCTTTTAGTACCTGTGTTCATCTCTGTCTTGTTCCTTCTTATTACAGCAGGGGCCAGGGGACCTCACCCCCTCTCTGAGGCCCAGGGTGACTAGATTCCAAATCCTCTCTCCCCATGCATTATTCTCTTACTCTTCTATGTCTTCATCCTCTCCTTCCCAACCGAATCATTCCCAACAGCACAGTCGAATGACTCCCATCTTTTATTTTTTTAAAAAAGATTTTATTTATTTATTTGAGAGATGGAGAGAGAACATAAGCAGGGAGGAGGGGCAGAGAGAGAGAGAGAGAGAGAAGCAGACTCCCTGCTGACCCCATCCCAGGACCCCAAGATTATGACCTGAGCCGAAAGCAGATGCTTAACCAACTGAGCCACCCAGGCACCCAACTCCCATCTTTAAAAGAAAAAAAAAAAAGATTATTTGGAGGCCCTGGCTGGCTCAGTTAGTAGAGCATGGGACTCTTGATCTCGAGGACATGAGTTCAAGCCCCACTTTGGGCAGGGGACCTACTTTAAAGAAAAAAAAAGAAAAGAAAGAAAAAAATTGTTCTTTGACCCTCCTCCTACCATCATCCTGTCTCCCCGGGGTCTCTTTTCATAGAACACAGAGTGTGGAAACACCGCAGTCACAGAGGTGATGGTGCCCTGTCACAGGCCTCGGCAGCCTCAGCTGTGCCTGAGCCTTGCTTGGCTTGTGTCCACTGTGCTGATAGCTGAGGCCTTGCTAGGTACGGGCAGGGTGCATCACAGCCTTGATATCCAAGGTTGGCCGCTGTGACAGGGATCACGTGGGCAGCACCCTTTTTGTAACTATCTCAAAGGAAGAAGAAGGAAGACCTTAATAGTTAACCCTTCTATGAGGCATACTATAAGTCAGATATCACACTTTACATATGTTCTTTCATTTTATTTTTTATTTTTTTTTTTAAAGATTTTATTTATTTGTCAGAGAGAGCGAGCGAGAGCGAGCACAGGCAGACAGAGTGGAAGGCAGAGTCAGACGGAGAAGCAGGCTCCCTGCGGAGCAAGGAGCCCGATGTGGGACTCGATCCCAGGACGCTGGGATCATGACCCGAGCCGAAGGCAGCTGCTTAACCAACTGAGCCACCCAGGCGTCCCTGTTCTTTCATTTTAAGTCTTACAACTCTGATAGGGTGGGTATTATTATTATCATCCCTATGTTCAATTGGGAAAATTAAGGCACAGAAAGCTTAAATTACTTGCTCAAGTTCACATGGGTAGTAAGTGGCAGAGCTGGGATTTGGAGCCAGGCAGTCTGGCTCTGAAGTCCATTCGGGAAGCTCTACAAAATACCAGGCCTCATTTAACATGTGCTGGTGGCACAGTTACCACTTAGGCTTTTGCTGTGTTATAAGACGTCACCGCAAATGATGGGGGGGGGGAGTGGGCACCTGGGTGGCTCAGTCCTTAAGCGTCTGCCTTCGGCTCAGGTCATGATCCCAGGGTCATGGGATCGAGTCCCACATTAGGGTACTTGCTCAGTGGGGAGTCTGCTTCTCCCTCTCCCACTCCCCCTGTTTGTGTTCCCTCTCTTTCTGTGTCTCTGTCTGTCAAATAAATAAAATCCGTATAAATAAAAAATCTATCTACATCATCGTAGAGACCCCAAGGTAAAAAGGAGCAAACGGACAGAAGAATTAAGGCAGGGACTCCCTTAGTTCATGCAAACATTTCCTGCAATTTAAAAAAAAAAAAAATGTCCTTTTAGGTGGGTTAGTCCCAAGGCTTGGTAAGCAGATAATATTTGTGTGTCACTTAAGAAAAAATACTTCTCCTCTAGGTAAAAGGAGCTAGGGCATGAGGTTTGGTGAGTGAAGCCAGGACACGATTTCAACTCCTACTGGATCCCTCAGCTGGGGACCCTTGACATTCACAGCCATCCACGATGGTTCCAAATTAAGGACAAGAGAAAGAAAGAACACAATTATCATGTAGCTCAGTAATGCCTCCTCTATAACTATATTTACAGATTAGATCAAAGATCTAGATGATTTTAAATGTGATGTATATGCAATCTGTACCTTGTTTCTGCCATCAGCCTGTAAACTCAAAAAGAGGTCAAAGTTAATTTTGCTGCCCAAATGGCCAGGACTCCAAATATACCCTCCCAATCCCCAGGTACCTGCCCCAAGATGAGTAATATCTGGATATCCCAAAGGAAAGCCTCACACATGCCTACAATCCAGATCATAGTTCTAGGCACTTAATGGTGTTCTATCGGTTCTTGCTCCAGATGCAACTTCCAACATCGCTGTCTACTCCTAAAACCACAGAAGCCTTGCCAACACTTTTTGGAAGCAATCAAAGCTCCTAGTCCTCCAAGCACCAAGGAACACTGTGGGCAGTGCAGAGAGGGGGGTATGGTGTCCTTCTCTATTCTGTGCCACATCTTCTCACCTAAGCCCCAAACAGCTCTGTCTGCATCCAGAATATCCCAAAATCTTCCATCAAAGGTTTTTACCCCATGCTCAGAATCTCATTTAGCCTTTCTGCCAGTTTCTTCTTAAACCAGATGGACTCAAATCCAATCTCATGGTCTGAACAGGAAACAGACACTATTGACCTCCTCTCCATCCATCCATCCATCCATCCATCCTTTGAATAGCATTGGTTGAGGCAACTTTGTTCCTGACACTCTTCTAGGCACTGAGAATAAAACATTACATAAGACTGATAAGATTGATATTCTTACAGAACTTACATTCTAGAAAGGGTATGCAGATAACAATCTAATCAATCAATTAATTAGCAAGAAGCTGTTAGCTAGTGATCATTGCTAAGATGAAAATAAAACAAGGTAAGTGATGGGAAGAGAATGGGAAACTACTCTGGATTAATTCAGTATTTTTAAATCCTATCAAATGCAACATCCCCTATCCATAACAAATATAACAACATTTGTGATTCCAAAATAAAATTCTTAGATGATACAGTCTACCTCATATATAATATGCATACAGATATTTACATAAATATGTATGTGCCCAACTATAATAAAGAGGAGAAATAAGCGGACATAATTTTATAATAAAGTATACATTCCAATATGTAAATCATTGAACATGACTATGCTTGAAAACATAATGAGGTGGTGAGATGTTTGCATTCATACATTGAGTCACCATAAATGCATATAGCCACAAATGCCCAGCGATAATAGGAGTACTACAAGTCAATCACCAGCATTGACCTTAGTGACATGATTTACCTAAATAGGAACAACCCTGAGTAATGCCTCAAACAAAACAATGGATTATCTTTCATCAATTTACTTGGTAACTGCATCCCTAGAAATTTTAGTGGGTATTTAAACTAGGCAAAAATAGACTTAGTCATTCACTATCTATGGGTCTATGGAGTGGGTTCTTGGTACATATAATTATAAATAGCTTTTTCCCCTACATGACAAGTGAGCTACTCCCAGTCATGCAGTATGCAGTCCAGCCCATCATTAGGAGGACTCTACTACCCATCGCAGACATCTGGCATGCCCAGCATCTCCCCCCACCCTGCCGCTAAATGCCAGTAGGACCCTAAGATATCCCCACACATTTTCTAAACATCTCTTTGGGATTGGTGTCACCCTCCTGGAGAACCACTAGAATAAGTGATTGGGAAGGGCTTTGCTAAGAAGCTACTCTTTAAGAGCCATTGGGGAAAAACATTCTGAGCAGAAGGAACACTGGATGCACTTTCAGTACAGTGATGCAAGGAGCCTGGAGAGCTCAAGGAGCAGAAAGACGACTGGGAGTAGCATGGATTCAGTGAGAAAGATGGTTTGGGGAAGGTGGACAGAGGTCAAACCACATAGTATCTTCAGGCCAAAGACTTAGATGTTATTTGTAGTATGACTGAAGCTTGTGAAGGGGGTTGTTGAGCGAGGGAATGTCATTATTTAACTTAGGTTAGCCACTCTGGCTGTGGAGAATGGACTGTGGAAAGAGGGGGCAAGGAGACCAGTTGGGGGACTGTTTCGGATGTGAAACAGAGGATGATGGGGGTTGGCCTAGGATGTTAGCAGCAGAAATAGAGAGAAATGGATGGCTCAAGCATAGCTTTAGAAGAGTCAACAGGATTTGGTAATGGATTGCAATTGAGGGTGAGGAAGAGGGAATAATCAAGGATGATGGCTGGCAGTTTTGAAATGAATAACTGGGTGGTTTTTGATGCTATTTCCTGTGCTGGTAAGTCTGAAAGAGGAACAGTTTTTATTTATTTGCTTTTGTGTATGTCAAGAGTTTTGTTTTGGACATGTTGTTTTTGAGATGCCTCTAAGACATCCAGACTGTCAAATAGGCAAAGAGGCCTTCTGGAGTTTAGGGGATAGAAAAAGGCTGGGTTACAAGTCTGGGCACCACTGGGAGAAACTGTACATGGAGCGAGCAGGAGTCCCATCCCAGAGCCCTGGGGCACCTCTTAGAAAATCTGTGAGGGCAATAAGTAAGGGCAATCAGGGGGAGTTAGGAGGGAAACCAGGGCAGTAGCATCATGGAAACCAAAGGTATAGGAGCAGATAGACATTTTATGGAGCCTGAGGATTTTAGTACTGGGGAGGAACCTGCTTTAAGTTTAAAGAAGCAAAATTATGAAAACAAAATTAGGTAAGAGTGAATACTAATTTGGAATGAGAAAAATCATCTTATAAATTATTTTACTCATAAAAAATAATAGTTTTTTATCCTACATATTTTGGCTTCATACCGCCTCTTCATGTGGCCATAGCTTTATAATATAATTGCCTATGGTTTGAATAGAAAAAATTCAATCTTTCCTCTGGCATTGTTGATTGAATTTGTTTCATTATTACTAATTTTTTTATTTTTTTTTAAGATTTTACTTATTTATTTGACAGACAGAGATCACAAGTAGGCAGAGAGGCAGGCAGAGAGAGAGGGGGAAGCAGGCTTCCTGCTGAGCAGAAGCCCGATGTGGGGCTCGATCCCAGGACCCTGGGATCATGACCTGAGCCTGAAGGCAGAGGCTTAACCCACACAGCCACCCAGGCGCCCCTTATTAATTTTTAAAAGTTGCTTTCAACTGGGGCCCCTGGGTGGCTCATTCAGTTGTATCCCTCTTTTGATATCGGCTCAGGACATCATCTCAGGGACCTGAGATCGAGCTCTTCATTGGGCTCTGCGCTCAGCTAGGAGGCTGCTTCTCTCTCTCTCTCTCAAGTAAGTTTTTTCTTTTTTAAGTTGCTTTCAACCTTGCAGTCACAGTTTGTAATGTCATTTTCTTTTTTAGGACTGATGTCAAATTTAGAAAACCTCTATCAAGGTTGTTTCACAAGCTGTGGGAAAGTAGGGCATTTTAAGTTTTCTTCCATAGTTTTTCTTTACCAGTTGTCACCAGTGTCCTGATATCCTCATGGTGTCATGTTGAAGTTTTACATTCATTTCATCGCTGTCAGTTTAAATTAGCAAGAAATGTAAGTCTTTTTCCAAGTATGTTTATGTGATTTACTTCTCTTTATTAGTGGGATTTCCAAATAATTCACAAGTTTATTCATTCCCTCCATTCAAAATGTATCTTTGCCCACAATGTGTTATTGCTTTTGTTTCAATCTGTGAATATTTTGTTATAATTTGCTTCTCAATATCAGGATAATTAATCTATCACTTCTTTTAAAAGGTTTATTTATTTATTTGAGAAAGAGAGAGGGGGAGGGGGCAAGGGGGAAAGAGAGATAGAGAATCTCAAGCAGGCTCTTTGCTTAGACACTGGGCTAAATCTCAGGACCCTGAAATCATGACCTGAGCTGAAATCAAGAGTCAGAAGCTTAACTGACTGAGCTACCCAGGTGCCCCTAACCTATCATTCTTGTTTCACATTTCATTCCTTTTTCTTCTGAATTTTCTCTCCATTATTTAATATATCAATCAATTTTAAATGACAGAAGAAATATCTTTTACCTAAGTCCGAATCAGAAGTCTATAATTTCTCACTTGTTTCTGAAATACTCCAAAACGTTTTTCCAAATTGCAATTAAAACAACATAGTCTAATTTAACCAACGTTTTGGATAAACTCTTCGCATCTGTTTATGTTAAGCTTTCTCTACTGGGTCTTTGAAAAATAAATATGTGTTAGAATCCTTGAAACATTGTTATATCCATATTGCAAAGCTTAGGACAGCTTTATAATAGGCAGATCATCTCATTACACTTAGATTCAAAAAAAATAATCAGAGTAGCACCTGGGTGGCTCAGGTGATTAAGCATCTGCCTTCTGGTCAGATCATGACTTCAGGGTCCTGGGATGGAGCCTTGCAATGGACTCCCTGCTCAGCGTGAAGCCTGCTTCTCCCTCTCCCTTTGTCCCTCCCCACCCCACTCAAGTGTTCTTGTTCGCTCTCTCTCAAATAAATACATAAAATCTTTTTTTTTTTTTAATTCTAGTTGGCAAGTTTGTTTAAAATGCTCTGCATATGGACACCTGGCTCAGTGGGTTGGGCCTCTGCCTTTGGCTTAGGTCATGATTTCGGGGTTCTGGGATCGGGTCCCGTGTCTGGCTCTCTGCTTGGTGGGGAGCCTGCCTCCCCCCACCCACCACCTGCCTCTCTGCCTACTTGTGATCTGTCTGTCAAATAAATAAATAAAATCTTAAAAAATAAAATAAATGAAATACTCTGTATGAGGGATGCCTGGGTGGCTCGGTTGGTTGGGTGTCTGCCTTCAGCTCAGGTCATGATCCCAGGGTCCTGGGATTGAGTCCCACATGGGGCTCCTTGCTCGGCGGCAAGCTTGATTCTCCCTCTGCCTCTGTCTACCACTTCTCCTGCTGGCGCATGCTCTCTTTCTCTAACAAATAAATAAAATAAAATTCTCTGTATGAGATTCCAAGGGGTGTATCTACCCCAATGTTTATAGCAGCATTATCTACTATAGCCAAATTATGGAAAGAGCCCAAATGTCCATTGACTGATCAATGGACAAAGAAGATATGGCATATATACACAATGGAATATTACTCAGCTGTCAAAAAAAATGAAATCTTGTCCTTTCCAATGACATGGATGGAGCTAGAGAGTATTATGCTAAGCAAAATAAGTCAGATAAAGACAACCATATGGTTTCACTCACATGTGGAACAAAACAGATGAACATATGGGAAGGAAAAAAAAAAAGAAACAATGAAACAAACCATAATAGATTTTTTTTTAAAGATTTTATTTATTTTTTTGACAGACAGAGATCACAAATAGGCAGAGAGGCAGGCGGGGGTGGGGAGGAGCAGGCTCCCCGCCAAGCAGAGAGCCCGACATGGGGCTCAATCCCAGCATCCTGGGATCATGAAACCAGCCAAAGGCAGAGGCCCTACCCACTGAGCCACCCAGGCACCCCACCATAAGAGATTCCTAATGATAGAGAAGAAACTGGAAGCGTTGCTGAAGGGGGTGTTGGTGGGGTATGGGCCAGATGGGTAATAGGCACTAAGGAGGCACTTGTGTTGAGCACTGGGTGTTGTATGTTAGTTAGGAATCACTAAATTCTACTCCTAAAACCCACTGAACCACCCAGGCACCCCATCATAAGAGATTCCTAATGACAGAGAACAAACTGGAAGGGTTGCTGAAGGGGGTGTTGGGGGGGATGGGCCAGATGGGTAATGGGCACTAAGGAGGCACTCGCATTGAGCACTGGGTGTTGTATGTTAGTTAGGAATCACTAACTTCTACTCCTAAAACCAATATTACACTATATGTTAACTAACTAGAATTTAAATAAAATTTTGAAAAGAAAATATAACTGTTGCAAAATACTGAAGTAGTCAATAACTTCAGGTACTACCAGGGCAAAAATTTCTCCCAAACTAAGAAAATTCAGCATAATTAATGGAGTTTTTTAAAAGGATTTTATTTTTAAGTAATCTCTATGACCAACATGGAGCTCAAACTCACAACCCTGAGATCAGGAGTCCCACATTCCACCAACTGAGGCAGCCAGGTGCCCCATAATTAATGTTTTTTAAAAAGGCTTGTAGCTGTTTGCTCTCACCATATCCAGCAGTTACATGATAGTACACCTGATCACGACTGCCGTGCAGTATAAGAGTGCAATTGTTGGGGCACCTGGGTCGCTCAGTGGGTTATCCTCTGCCTTTGGCTCGGGTCATGATCTCAGGGTCCTGGGACTGAGTCCCGAAATGGGCTCTCTGCTCAGCAGGCAGCCTGCTTCCTCCTCTCTCTCTGCCTGCCTCTCTGCCTACTTGTGATCTATCAAATGAATAAATATAATCTTTTTTTTAAAAAGTGCAATTGTTGAATAAAGTCACAGATAGATTTTAGTGAAATAGATTTTAGTGAAATTTTAGTTAGTTAGTGAAAGTTAAAATTTGTTCAAGGGTGTTTTTATTGTTCATATAGATTACAATCACCATCTGAAACTATTTGGCAGAACTATATATAGACTTCAACTAATAGACTAATGTTGGATATCTGGTTTATGTATTTGATTCACAAGTTAATTTTATACACCTTTTCCATCTATTAGCCTTTAATAAGTTTTAGATAAGTCACTTTCAGTCTTTTTTTGACTTTTTTTTTCCAAGTTCTTATGCAAAAAATAGAATTCTGCTGCTAGTTTAGGGATTACCACAAAATTGCCTTTGTTTTAAGAACACAACATTTTGACTAGGACCTCTGATTTCATTTTTATTTAAAAATTTAATAGCTGGAGACACCTGGGTGGCTCAGTCAGTTACGTATCTCTGCATCTGCGTTTGCCTCAGGTCATGATCCCAGGGTCCTAGGATTGAGTCCTCACTCAGCTGGGAGCCTGCTTCCCCATCTCCCTGCCACTCCCCCTGCTTGTGCTCCCTCTCTTTCTCTATCTCTGACAAATAAATAAATAAAATCTTAAAAACAAATTTAATAACTGCTGCTACTGCTTCTGACATTCTAAATAACTCAGAATGTTTACCCTGATTTTTTTTTCCTGTTTACTTTTAAAGAAGCTGGTTTATATACAACCCCCTACTGCTAAATTTGACTAGCTTTAAAAAATAATAAAATTAAATTAAAAAAAGAAGCTGGTTTAGTGCATTTTTTATTAGGCTTATATATACAGTTGATCCTTGAACAGTGTGGCAGTGGGAGGACACCAACCCCCAGGAAGACAAAAATTTGTGTATAACTATTGGCTCCGAAAAAACTTAACTACTGATTGATAGCTTAATGTTGACCAGAGGCCTTACCTATAACACAATTAACACATATTTTCTAAATTACACCTACTGTATATTATATTCTTAAAATAAGCTACAAAAAAAAAGAAAATGTTATTAAGAAAATCATAAATAAGCTAGAAAAAAAGAAAATGTTATTAAGAAAATCATAAATAAGCTAGAAAAAAAGAAAATGTTATTAAGAAAATCATAAGCCTGAGTGGCTCAGTGGGTTATCCTCTACCTTCGGCTCAGGTCATGATCCCAGGGTCCTGGGATCGAGCCCCACATCGTGCTCTCTGCTCAGCAGGGAGCCTTCTTTCCCCTCTCTCTCTGCCTGCATCTCTGCCTACTTGTGATCTCTCTCCGTCAAATAAATAAATAAAATCTTTTTTAAAAAATCATAAGGAAGAGAAAATACATTTATGGTGTATTTATTAGGAAAAAAAATCTGAATAAGTGAACCCATCCAGTTCAGACCTGTATTGTTCAAGAGTCAACTGGTATTTCAAGTAAACATGGCGTCCTAGCATTCTGTGGGATATACTTGGCTTTTAAACGTCTGAGTGTATTTAACCAGTCCAAAACCCACCTGATGTAATCTGTCTTGTTGAAAACCGTCTGCAAACAAAATAATTAATGCAATCTTTAGTTTTAAAATGGGCTAGTCAGGTTCTCATAGCAATTTGACCATTTTATTTTTATTTTATTTTTTAAAAGACTTTATTTACTTATTTGACAGAGAGAGAGAGAGTGCACAAGCAGGGGGAGCAGGAGCCAGAGGGAGAGGGAGAAGCAGGCTCCCCACCACAGGGAGCCTTATGTGGGGCTCAGTCCCAGGGCCCTGGGATCATGACCTGAGCTGAAGACAAGACACTTAACTGACTGAGCCACCCAGGTGCCCCTGCCTATTTTAAATATATGTAAAATGTATCTGTTTGAGAAGTATATGTTTTCCCATGATCTGTTCTGTTGACTTCTCTGTGAATATTATTTGATCAAAACTTGGAAAAAGTGAACTCTGTCATTACTCAACGTTGAATGAAATTGTTGTCCCTCATAACAGACCACAATGAAAAATCATGGCTACTACCAAAATCAATTAATTCATTAAAGTGAAACAGCCTCTGATGTTCGTGTGTTTTATTGACTGTACAATGTTTACTTTTCTTTACTATTATTTTCATCTTCCTTCTTCTGTTTTCTGTTTCCCATTTCAAGTATTTTGATTATCATAAGCATTTTTATCTCTTCTGTTGGCTATCATGAATCTTTCAATCTTCATGAGTTTGAATACCAGAGACTTTAGTTTCTGTTGCAATATAATTAAAAAAAATTGGGGGTAGGATCATTTTAAACCTACTACCTGCCCTTTCTTTCTTTCAGTTTATGTTTTCGGCTTCCACAAGAATACCACCTCCTCATAGTTGAATAGTGAAATAATCGCTAGTGCCAAAAAATAAAGATCTAAAATGAATGTGTACACAAGAGCAATTAAAATATGTTTTATTTTTTTAAAAGATTTCATTTATTTATTTGACAGAGAGAGACACAGTGAGAGAAAGAACACAAGCAGGGGTGGTGGGAGAGGGAGAAGCAGGCTTCCCACCGAGCAGGGAGCCTGATTCGGGGCTCCATCCCAGGACCCTGGAATCATGACCTGAGCCGAAAGCAGATGCCTAATGACTGAGCCACCCAGGTGCCCCTCAAATATGTTTTAAATTGCTGCTACACTGCATAGAGCAATGCAGTTGTGAAACCAAATTTCTTTTATTCTACATACATTGACTTAGTGATGAAAAAGTATAGGAATTTTGTGTCTGAAACACTAGTTTCCCTCCTGGTGCCAATTTCAGTGCCATCCCATCTGAAACCACCAGATTTTGAAGTGGCAAGTACATTAAAATGCAATCCAGTATGTCAGAGTTGTACACACATGGATACTCACTGCAGTGCTATGTAGGTTCCTGCCCTATAATTTCTTTCTCTTAGATTCTGTTTTGCATGGTTCCCATTTTTAAAAACATAGTGCATTTTTTAAAATTAACAGATAATGTATTATTAGTTTCATAAGTAGAGCTCTGTGATTCTGTGTAAAATTTGCAAATTTTACAAAATTACATGATCCTGTGAACACATGGCGAGAACTCCTTGTTGGATTTTTGGCAGAACAGGTGCCAGTGAGGGGCACTAATGGCCCATGCTTCGTTTACTTTGCAGCAAATTCTTCTCTGCTAGGCAATAAAATGTACAAGGGAGAGAGTGTTTGCTATGTCCAAGGCTACCAAGAAGTGAAATAAGATTAGGACTTCAATTATCTCCATTTCTACTTCAGTCTGTATTTTCTAATTGAGTGAGTTCTACTTTCCGGTTTATCTCTTAACTCAGGCAAAAGACCCTGCAGGCAAAGCACCAGTAGAACCAAATCTACTGCCTCAAGAATAGGGACCACCATAGGCACCTCAGTGGCTCAGTCGGTTAAGCGTCTACCTTCAGCTCAGGTCATGATCTCAGGGTGCTGAGATCGAGCCCCACATTGGAGTCCCCGCTCAGTGGGGAGCCTGCTTCTCCCTCTGTGATCTTTCTGGCTCTCACTCTCTCTCAAATAAATAAATAAAATCTTAAAAAAAAAAAAAAAAAAAGAGAGAGACTAACCTGAGCCAGCTAGCCCCCACCCACCTGTGACTGACCCCAAGACAATGATTGACCTAACCTTCACTGCCCACCTGCAGGAATCCACTGACCTTTGTTCCATGTTTTCCTTATATAAATCTAGAATTTATATAAATCTAGAATTTCCTTATATAAATCTAGACAGTCTTTGAGACATTAGTCCTCTGTCTTCCCAGTGTTGTTTTCACTGAAATAAATCCCTTTCTTGTATCACCACTATCTATCTCTCTGTCTTTGGATTTTGTTAGAGCTGAGTAGCCAAACCTGATCTGTGGGGGTCCCCAGCGCCAGGTGCTCTTATACCCATGTGCCCCGGTTATAGACTGACATGCAACTTTTAGGTTTAGCAGGTGGAGACTTCTGGTGACTTGGAAAATAGCCATTTCATTGGAAGGACCAGAAGCTACATGAGAATGAATTAAAGAGAGAATAGGAACTTAGAAAAGTTAGGGGAAAAAACTACCAGAAGTTTGGCTATGATCTTTCTGCTCTGATACAGAAAGACTGCCAGGATGTAGTCAAAGGTAAAGAACAGTGGGTGCGTTATGGTACTATTGCTGAATGCATTGATACACAAACCTTTCAAGTACATACATGACGCCACTAGCAAGGAAAATTAGTCTTTAGAGTTTTTGAAGCATGTGAATATATTATTTAAAACATTTAAAACATGGGGTTGCCTGAATGGCTCAGTCGTTAAGTGTCTGCTTTTGGCTCAGGTAATGATCCCGAGGTTGTGGAATGGAGCCCCAAATCAGGCTCCCTGCTCAGCGGGAAGTCTGCTTCTCCCTCTCCCACTCTCCCTACTTGTGTTACTTCTCTCGCTGTGACTCTGTCAAATAAATTGATAAAATCTTTTTAAAAAATTTTTAAAAATTTTTTAAATTTTTAAAGTGTGTGTGTGTTTAAAAAATGTAATTATGATGGGAAGCAGTAAAGTGCTAGAAGTTAGAAGAGACACAAGTGGGGGGGTGGGAAACGGGTCTTTAAGGATGGGTAGGTGATATATGCTGATTCAGTAGAGAGAAAGAGAATAATAATGCAGAAGAGAAAGGCTAATTGTAGAAGCCAAGTGCCTGAGGTGAGAGGAAAGCCATTCAGCTCTCCTGAGGAGAGAGCTGGCTGCCAGTAAGGTAAGTTTGTTCTCATCAAGATAAGGGAGAGCACCACCTGCATAGTCTAGCGTCTCAGAGTGGGGAGGGCAAAATCATTTATGAAGTTTTGGAGTCTGGTTTAAGGCAGGTCCATCTATATTGGCCACAGTGGAGGTTTGATTAGGATTAGGTAAGAATATGACCAAATAGTTTAGAATCTGTGGACACAGAGAAGGAAGCTAGAGAAGGTACAGCTGAAGGCAAATTGGCAGATTTGGTGAAAGGACGAGGTTTAAAGGAATCAGTCCCAAATGATTAACTCTATTTTCTTTCTATTTTCCTGGTAAAGTCTGAAGCAAGATCATCAATGAAGAGTGAGTGAGTGCTGGAGGTACAGGAAGTCTGAAGAGGAGAGGTACTTTGGAAAGGAACAAGAGAAGATACCACACAAAGACAGTATGAAAATAGGTGGTTGACCAGGCGTGCGCCTCGCCTCTTAGCTAAAAGGCAGTCCCCTCAAAGGTTACTCATCTCCCAGATGCAATTCACCCTTCCCCACAAAAAAAATAAAAAAATAAAAAAAATAAAACATTTTAAAACCATTGTCACTCCCAAAGCAGCTGTCAGCCACAGGAAGAGGAGTTCCTCCAAATGTCTCTATGTCAGCAAAAGTTCTTTCCTTTCATTTTAGGACTAACAACCTATTAGAAGAATTGTTCCAGATCAGGAGGCCACTGGCCACAAAAGTGACTTCAGGTTTCTATAACTTCCAACATAGAGAAACACCCAAGACTTTGAAAATACAATGTTTTCTGGTTTCCTGTCTTCTCCTCAAGACTTTAAGATCTTTAAGGCCAAAATACTAAAAAAAGATCTTTAAGGCCAAATTTTTGTTTTTGTTTTGTTTTCTGGTACTTTTTAACATTTAAATTCAAGTAATTAACATATAATGTATTATTAGTTTCAGAGGTAGAGTTCAATGATTCATCAGTCTTATATAATACCCAGTACTCATTACATCTCATGCCCTCCTTAAGGTCCATCACTCAGTTACCCCATCCCTCCATCCCCATCTCCTTCAGCAACCCTCCAGTTTGTTTCTTATTATTAAGAGTCCCTTATGGTTTGTCTCCCTCTCTGATTTCATCTTGTTTCATTTTTCCCTCTCTTCCCCTATGAACCTCTCTTTTGTTTCTTAACTTTCACATATCAGTGAGATCATATGATAATTTTCTTTCTCTGATTGACTTATTTTGTTTAGCATAATACCCTCTAGGTCCATCCATGTCATTGCAAATGGCAAGATTTCGTGTTTTTTGTTTTGTTTTGTTTTGTTTTTTATAGCTGAGTAGTGTTGTATTGTATATATAGAGTGCATCTTCTTTATTAAGGTCAAGTTTCAATCAGATGTCAGTGGGCAATAAGACTTCTTCGGAGTTTATACAAAGGACAGGAGAATGTCTCCTGCCATTGCGCAGATTGCCCCCTTCCTTGTGAATTGCGTAGCATTGACACATAACAAGCATTCAATAAATAATAGCTACCACATAATCCATATCGTCCCTTATTTGCTTTCCAGTATCTCAGCCCATGAGACACACTTGAGTTACTGGCAATTCCTAGACCTATTTGGAAAGAATTTGAGTTTCCTCAGAGATGGGGTTTAGAGAAATACTGCTTTGGAAGTATTTTTTTTAATCCCTGTTCTCGTTGAAGGTGAAGCTGGTAAGAAACAGGGAACAGAGATCCCACCCAAGTAAGTTTCACAAAGAGTGCTTCATAGGTTATGTTCACTCAGTATTGAACAAAACGACCCAATCAGTAGTTTTACAGGTCTCCTTGTGTATGAGAAAGGGCCAAGCCATATCATATTAAATGATGAAGACATGCTAAAAGCTAGCCTAAAGTTGGGGCATAGGTTTTTTGCTTTCCTGGTTTTATTCTTTTTAAGTTTATTTATCTATTTAAGTAATCCCTACTTCCAATGTGAGGCTCAAACTCATGACCCCAAGATCAAGAGTTGCACACTTCTCCGACTGAGCCAGCCAGGCACCCCAAATAGGACATAGTTTAAATATGCACATCTAACAAGTTAAATCATGTCATTCAAAAGATAATTGGGAGAGTCATAAAACAAATTAATTCATAGTGCACTACAAGCATGGCATCCAGGAGGGGATACACATTTCAGATTGTGTGATAAATGCCTTCTGTTCTCAGTCTTTTCTGTATCTCTGGGGGTGTAAGAGTAATTTCATTTGGAGACAAGTGTAAAAAATCTACATTCTGTTAAAAAAGAAACAGCAGGCCCAAGATGGAGTCACTTGTACTGAGCCCAGGGGGCCAGCAAACAAGGACTTAATACCTAACCTAATTACAGATTTAGCCAGGAGTGGAATTTTACACTAATCGGCCTGGAATTTCCTAGTCAACACTCCTGAGGGAATCTGCAAGGTATATCCCCACCCTTCCCCCAAGGAAGGTGACCTTGCCCAAAATAATCCTTTCTTTAGTTTATAAGGTCCTTGTTCCCGCCCCCTTCTGCCTATAAACACCTCCCATTTTATATAGTTCCTCGGAACTCCTTTCTACTTGTTAGGTGGGGTATAACCCACTTTATGAATCAGTGAATAAAGCCAATTAGATTTCAAACTTACTCAGTTGAGTTGTAGTCTTTTAACAATTCCAAGCCCTGAAGGGTGTTGCCCTGTGTAGCCTTGTTCTGGGAATGCCTTGGTTATTGCTTATTGCAAAGAAGAAATCTCCCGTAAATACTATTAAATGGAAAATAACTAAATAAAATAACACAAAAGAAAACCAAAATTACTCATTCTGCCAGAGTGACAAAACCATTCAGTTGCTTCAGCACTAGGAGAACATTTTGGAGTCTGCTATTAACTATTAACTTTATCGTGGCTTGTGTATAAGAGGTTGTGAGACAAGGAAACTGAAGAGACTCATAGAAAAGACTTTTTTTTTTTTTAAGATTTTTATTTATTTATTTGACAGACAGGGATCACAAGTAGGCAGAAAGGCAGGCAGAGAGAGAGGGGGAAGCAGGTTCCCCACTGAGCAGAGAGCCTGAGGTAGGGCTGGAGCCACCCAGGCACCCCAAAAGACTGATTTTTTTAGTAGCCTCTATTCTTTCTAGTGATGTGGGAAACAAAGGTAAAAGAGAAATTAAGTTTCCTTCCAACTTATAGTCCAGTAACACGTCCTTGAAACAGGCAGAGTGACATTCCTCTAAGAGCTCAGCTGCCTTGATGTTAATACTTAGAAGGGCAGAAGGCAATCTTAGGCCTGACCCCCAGGATCCTGTGAGTCTACTTTAACATATAAAAATTCCTTTAGAGGGGCGCCTGGGTGGCTCGGTGGGTTAAGCCGCTGCCTTCGGCTCAGGTCATGATCTCCGGGTCCTGAGATCGAGTCCCGCAATGGGCTCTCTCTGCTCAGCAGGGAGCCTGCTTCCTTCTCTCTCTCTCTGCCTGCCTCTCAGTGTACTTGTAATTTCTCTCTGTCAAATAAATAAATAAAATCTTAAAAAAAAAATTCCTTTAGAAACTTCCTTTGTCTCTAATCCCCAAGATATATATTGGCAATCATATTCCCCCAAGCATATGACAAACTGGTATACATCTATAGGGTCTCAGGACTGAGTTTTTGCCAAACAGTAATAAATGACCTTTTCCTAACAATAGCTAGCCCTCTCACAATCCTGGAAACCTTGTTTCCAAAATACATGGGAGGTTTTTGCTATCCCTAACCCCTTCTCAACTTGAAAGTATATAACCAGCCACTCCTCATAACCCCAGTGCAGCTCTTTCTGTCCACAGGTCCTATCCCGGTGCTTTAATGAAACCACCTTTTTGCACCCAAGACGTCTCAGGAATTCTTTCTTGGTCATCAGGTCTAAACCCTGAACAATTCCTACATCACTAAGTCCTGCGCCCCCACCTTTCACATGCCTGAATGTATGTTCTCCTTGTAAAGGTCAAGAAGTTAATGATTTCTTTGGAGTTTTCTAGCATAATATATAACATCTAAGGAGTGACAGGGCAAGGTCATCATGAACATTTTCTAAGACCACCGACCTCATATACCTTGATGCCAAGAACTCTGACTCCAGACCAGAAGTGACTTATGGATGACACCTGAGCACTCATCTCTGATCAGTTCCTGGTCTTTGACCAGTTCCTGGATGCCTAAGAGAACACGTACTCCAGCCACACACTCCTGGGTGGAACAGCAACTATCTTAATGTTAATATATTGCTGGAGGGGAAAACAACCTTAACTTGACAGTGGCAAGGCCTCCATTATCTTGTAAGTCCTCTTTAGCATATGAAAGTTCTTTTGAAGCCTCCCTTTTCCTTACTTTCCCCCAAATCCTGAGCATATAATCAGCCACTCCTCAAGACTGCAAGGCAGCAACTCTTTCTGCCCACAGGTCCTAACTTGTGCTTTAATAAAACCACCATTTTGCACCAAAGATCTCTCAAGAATTCTTTATTGGTCATTAGCTCTGGACTCCACCCCACCAAACCTCACCTATATTCCAAAACCACATCACTTCTGTATCTTAAATGAACTCTATTCTCACTTCTTCTTGGCTCTTGTTTGATTTCCATCCTGCATGAAACCAAGGACCCTCTTGGCTGGTCCTGTGAGATCCCCTCTGGGTCCTTGGACCCAGTCACCTACATCAGTTGGAACAAATAAATTAGTTTTTTGAAGTCTAAGGTACAAATAAAATAATGTTTTCAAATACTCATTCACAAGTAATACTGACAATGCAAGACGATGAATGAAGCGTTCCCCTATTCTGGGACTCTGGCAAATACCGTAAGTCACTTCTGGGAGTGGATATATGCTGGTTTGAAATGTCTTAACAGGAAAACGATGAAGGATAGTTGGAAGAAAGGCAGGCCTGGACAAAGGGCCCCAGCCCTAAGAGGAGACCACCCCTAAAAGAATTTTACACCCACCCTGGAAGGAGCCCTCCACCCTTTCACACATATGATAGACAGATGACAAAAACCTGATTGGATGGCAGGCACCTGGAGGGTTAATCAGATTAAAGCAGCCTGTCACCAAGCCCATAAAAAACCCTAGACCGAGAAACTCGAGTGGCAACACTCTTCGGTCCATCCCTCTTCAGGAGCTTTGTACTATCGCTTTATTGTCCTCAGTAAAACTTTGCTTTGCTGCAAAGGAAAGCTCTACCTCTTCATTCTTCAAATTGGTACAACCAAGAGCTTCGGGCACTAAAGGAGAAGAAAATCCTGTAACAGAACTATAGGTATAAACCACTAAATGCACATTTTAGCTTTCATTTAATTGTTTAGCATGCCTCAGTTATATTGAAATTTATTCATTTAAGAACTTCACCTACTCTACTACACACAAAATAATATATAATAAATATATATATTTATTTAAATATATATATATATATATTTTGGGGCGCCTGGGTGGCTCAGTGGGTTAAGACTCTGCCTTCGGCCCAGGTCATACATAATCTCAGGGTCCTGGGATCGAGCCCTACATCGGGCTCTCTGCTCAGCGGGGAGCCTGCTTCCCTTCCTCTCTCTCTCTGCCTACCCCTTTGCCTACTTGTGATCTCTGTCTGTCAAATAAATAAATAAAATCTTAAAAAAAAACAAAAAAGTATTTCTAAAGCAACACAACTTCATCAGAACTGCCACCTGGCTGATGGTAATTGTATGATCACCTCCTTTCAGAGATGGTAAAATGGGGAAAAAATACAACAGTAAGCGCCAACATACCCATCACTCTGAAGTTCCATATACATATCTCCCCATCACATGTCCTCCTCCCACTCTTAGAGACAGCCACTTTGGATTCAGAAACCTGTGTCCAGAGTCATTTACCAATAATATGGCATATGCAACCTTCATGGTTTAGGAAGACTAGATTAGGAAGAACTGGGAAATCCAACATACTCACTGGAAAAGTAAACTTTGAGTTTAACATCTGTTTCCTCTTCATTTTTACCAAATATGTACACTAAACAACATTGTTTGTTCTTGTTTATGACTTGACCAATAAATGAAACTATATCACGCATGGGTTTTTTTTCACCCATGTTCTTTTGTGACTTGTTTTACTCACACTCGGGAAAAATTCATCTGAGATAGTATGTATAGCTGCTATTCCTTTTCGTTGCTACATGGTGTCTCATAACTCATAAGCACTGCCTGCTTACTCCAATACTTAGGAATTTTTCTCAGGACCTGCTGTAAGTCCAGCTATGACTAAAGCTATATTTTACTGAAGCTGAGAGGGGTGGGGCTAATTGTGGCCAAAGCCAAATCATCATTATCATCATTTATAAAAATATGAAGATTAGTTAGAATGTGAAGAAAAATTTGGAAGCCACTTAATGGGACCAGTGATGAATCATGAATGAAAGAAAGCATCCTTCAGAAAAATTATGGAGGTAGAATCTCTACAATTGGTAAGTTTTTGGATTTTGGAAATGAGAAAAAGGGAAGATCGAAGATGAAAGAATGTTGGAATTGGGGCACCTGGGTGGCTCAGCAGGTTAAAGCCTCTGCCTTCGGCTCAGGTCATGATCCCAGGGTCCCGGAACTGAGCCCAGCATCGGGCTCTCTGCTCAGCGGGGAGCCTGCCTTCCCCCTTCTCTCTCTGCCTGCCTCTCTGCCTACTTGCCATCTGTCTGTCAAACAAATAAATAAGATCTTTAAAAAAAATGTTGGAGTTATGAACTAACACAGGAAAGCCAGAAGCTGGAAATGGAAGACAGGTGGAATATCCAGGTTCAGGAAATAGGTTAAGGATAAGAAGTAATTTTCATTAGAACTGTTGAAAAGGTGATCATCAAAGTTTGAAACTGTGCATGGTCCAAAGGGAGTTCATAGTAGGGGGTTCACAGTCCTGAAAAATGCCAAAGTAACACATCATAGCAGCTCTCTCTTACTCAGATAGGAGCCAAGACTCTCTTCAAAGTTTCCCTCAAGTGTTCCTGGGAGTTCTTGAGAACTTCCATTTCTCCCCTTTCTGTTTTGTCTCTCTTTGCTGGGCACCACTGCCACTTCCTTCGCACTCAGGGGTTTCTGCCACCTCTTCGGAGCAATACTCTGTTTCTCTGGCTCATGCTCCCGGTATAGTACCCAAGCTGCCACATTTGATGGCAATGTGGAAGTGAATGCCTAGCTCCCTATCATGGATAAATTTCTGTTGTTTAAGTCACCAAGTCTGTGGTACTTTGTTATGACAACCCTAGCAAACTAGTACACTCCCCTTTGGAGCTGATCTATATTAAAATGGCACCTGGTTGGTAGGCTCTCCTAGGAACAGATATCACACTCCATCCTGGGTCACTTCTCCCCACAGACCACCAAGGCTTGTTACTCCTAAGTCAATTGCATCATGCTGCATTCTGACGCAACCTGTCATACACAGATATGGCTGGTGGGTCTATCCTATAAGATCTGCAGACATGCTTGGGCATGTTTCAATTTAAATAGGATACTCAAGCTACAATGACATTAAATGGGATGGGAAAATGAGCTTGTGATAGGAAGAAGCAATTGGACACAGGAGAAACAAAAAGATCTAACAAAGACTTACCGAGTGTGAATGTCTATTGTTAACCACACAAAACAGTTATGTATGTTATTCTATCAGTTAATTTATTCATTTAAAAATATTGATTGAGTGTCCATGACATGCAAGCTATTCTGTGAGGAGCCAGGGCTGCAGTGGTGAACAAAAAAGACATGCCCTTCTTCTGGAGGTAGCTTCTTAAGCCTTAAGAAGAGATAGGAAGAGGGACGCCTGGGTGGCTCAGTTGGTTAAGCAGCTGCCTTCAGCTCAGGTCATGATCCCAGCGTCCTGGGATCGAGTCCCACATCGGGCTCCTTGCTCCGCAGGGAGCCTGCTTCTCCCTCTGACTCTGCCTTCCACTCTGTCTGCCTGTGCTCGCTCTCACTCGCTCTCTCTTACAAATAAATAAATAAAATCTTTAAAAAAAAAAAAAAAAAAAGAGTCTGCCTTCAGCTGAGGTGGTGATCTCAGGGTCCTGGGATCGAGCCCTGGATCCCACTCCCCACTTCACTAGGATTCTGCTTTCCCCTCTCCCTCCTGCTCATGTGCTCACACTCTCTCTCAAATAAGTAACCTTAAAAAAAAAAAAACTTTTAAAATAAAAAAGAAGAGATAGGAAGATATGGAAAACAAAACAGATGATTATAATACCAGAAGATGAAGATTCTAACGGAAGAATTCTAGCATGCCCCGAGGAGACCGAGGAAGGATTATGTATTAGTCCACTAGAGCTGACACAGCAAAACACCACAGACCAAGTGGCTTATACAACAGAAATTTATTTTCTTAGTTCTGGAGACTAAAAGGTCAAGATAGAGGCTGACAGAATTGGTTTTCTCTTAAGGCTTCTCTCTCCTTGGCTATCTTCTCACTGTGTCCTCACATGGGCTTTTCCCTGGTGTCTCTTCCTTTTCTTATAAGAAGCCTAATCTTACTGGGTTTGGACCACACTTTTATGACCTCATTTAACGTTCATAATCTCTCTAGAGGCCCCATCTCCAAACAGAGTCACATTGAGGATTGGGGCTCCAAAATATGAATTTTGGAAAAACACAATTCAATCCAAAACAGATTAGCTTTTCAGAAAGAAGTCTTATTCAAAGTAAGATCATAAGTTTGCATGAAAATAGCCAGGTATAGGATGTGGGGAAAGTGTGCTTCAAACATCAGGTAAAGCATAGTTGAAGACCAGGGCACAAGAAAGAATATAGCAAGTTAGGGAATGAATGGTAGTTTTTGTTTTGTTTTTGAATATTTTATTTATTTATTTATTAGTCAGAAAGAGAGAGTACAAGCAGGGGAGAGACTGGTAGAGGTAGAGGAAGAAGCAGGCTCCCCACTGAGCAAGAAGCCCAATGGAGGGCTTGATCTCAGGACCCTAAGATCATGACCTGAGCCAAAGGCAACTGCTTAACTACGTGAGCCACTCACACATCCTGGGAATGAAAGGTAGTTTGCCCATTGAATCTAGAGAAGTAAGCAGACAACCTGGGAAGACCTGGGAAATCATGATAGAACTGGGAATTGATCTTAGGGCAATAAGAAGACAACGGCTGGGGCGCCTGGGTGGCTCAGTGGGTTAAGCCGCTGCCTTCGGCTCAGGTCATGATCTCAGAGTCCTGGGATCGAGTCCCGCATCGGGCTCTCTGCTCAGCCCTCAGCAGGGAGCCTGCTTCCTCCTCTCTCTCTCTGCCTACTTGTGATCTCTCTCTGTCAAGTGAATAAAATCTTAAAAAAAAAAAAAAAAAAAAGACAACGGCTGTAAGCAGGAGAGTGGCATAATCAAATTTGCCTTGATGATTTTGGATCTAGTGGGGAGAGTGAACAGAAAAGTGGCAACACTGTAGACAGGAAGACAACTCTTAGGAATCTGTTAATGATGAAATAGCCAAGGTGGTCGTGGGAATGGAGAGATATACGCAGAACTGAGAAACCCTCAGAATGTAGAATTGATGGGACTTGCTAATGGACTAGAAAAGGAGGAATAAACTGAGGTTAGTGTTTAGGTTTCTGAGTTGGGCAAATGGGTGGGAAGCTGGTGCCATGCCCTAAGACAGGGAACAAAGAAACAGATGGTCGGGGGCGGGGAGAATGGTGAGCTCAGTTTTCAATATATTGAGTTTTAGATGTGTGAGTCATACAAGTAAGGATGTTCACAGCCTTATCAGCTAGTTATTTCAATCCCTGCTTTAGAGATGAGATTAAAAAAGCAAAATTTAAGTTTTAAGAGGTTAAAAAAGTGGGATGGACACCCAGGTTTATCTGACTCCAAAGTTAGGTTTTTTCTACTATAGTCTACAGAATTTTATCCCAAACTCTAAGAGTTGGATCTATTTAGGAGTTCAGAATTTTCTAACTTTTCAAAGCTAGTATGGTGCTTTTACTCCATGTAATAGAACAGAGACTGAGGCAGTATCTCAAGATAAAAAGATGCATTAACAAATCTTCAATGAATCGCGTAAACATAACACCAAGTGGGATAAAGAAGGATTAAATAGTATCATGATAGCTGAGGAGAGGTTTTGTCACCAAATGAGTAATACAAAAACTTTTTGTTTTCAAGGTGTACTAGATTTTGGAATTGTGGACAAAGGTGCACATTCCAGGGTAATGCAAAGGCATGAAAGTCAATGGAATGGAATTTCCAGAAGTGGTGGTTAATGATGTCAAACGTTACTGATCGATGAAGGGCATACATTGAAAAAAGGTCATTAGATGTGGTGATCAAAAAATTAATAGAGACATCTTCAGGAGCATACACTCTACTAGGATGAAGTTTTGAGAGCACAGGTCAGCTTTTAAAGAGTTAAATGGTAAGACGAACTACCCATCAATAGAATGGTTAAAATGGTAAAGACAAAAAATGCAAAGTATCGACAGCAATTTAAAGCAAATGACATTTTCATTCACTGCCAGTGTTAATGTAAACTGGCATAAGCCTTTTGGAAAACTGGCAATGTCTACTAACACTGAACACGTGCATCACACATGACCCAGCAATTCTAGTCCTCGATATTTGCTTAGCAGCCATGCATGCATACGTGCTCCAAAATACATGGAGAAGAATGTTCATATTTTATTTTGTAGTAGTGGTAAGTACATGGGCCCTTATTATATTCTAAATGCATCAGTTACAGATAAATAAAAAGTGCCAAGTATGGATTACCAATGACATTTGCTCACGAACCAAGGATTATAATTCATTCAAATCTGTACTGTGGTCCCCAAGAAAAGGGAGAAGTCTACGTTGTTAATGAGAATGGTCTGTGAGGATGCACTTCTCCTTTGGAACACACTGATGATCAAAGCAAAGGAAGAGGTAGCGCTATGAGAGTTAACCTTGAGGTGAAAGCCATGTGACTGCGTGTACAGTGGAGAGAGAGTTTGGGCCCCTGCTACCGCTCTGCCAGGCCAGGCCTGGATTGCTCTCTCCAGATGTCTTTTACAGACTCCTATTTTCCTTAAGACATTTTTCTTCTGTGATTTTATACTACATGCAGGAAAATGCAATTTGTAACTAACAAGTTCAATGAAATTCCCCATTTGATTTAATCTAGTCTGGGTTGGTTTCTGCTAGTTGCCAAAGAAAGAGGACCCACAAAAAGAGGTGGCATAAGATTCTTGGTTATTAAGTCACGAGTTGTTATTCTTTGTTTTCTTTAAAGGCTTATTATTAATGACTATATGAAGAAAGTATAGTTAATATCTTATCTAGAGCCATTTAATTTTTTATTTTATTTTTTAATTTTTTTTAAAGCTTTTATTTATTTGACAGAGAGAGCAAGCACAAGCTGGGGGAGCAGCAGGCAGTGGGAGAGGGAGAAGCAGCGAGCCAAACACAGGGCTCCATCCCAGGACCCTGATTTGAGCCAAAGGCAGACACTTAACCAACTGAGCCACCCAGATGCTCTTTTACCCATTGATTTTAAAAGACAGTTCAATCCATGATTAAAAATAGACTGGGAGTGTGGACAACTGGCCAATTCTCTTCTGCAAGCAAATGTCATGGAAAAAAAAAAAGAGCCAGGATTTATCTAGATTAAAAGCAAATTAAGAGAATTAAGAGATATAACCATCATGAGCAAGGTGTGAACTTTGATTGAATCTTGACTTAGTACAATTTTGGCACTTTGGGGACAGTTGGGGAACTCTATCATATAGGCCGATGTTAAGGAACTGATGATACTTCCATTATGTACAACTAAGGCATTATAGTAAATCATAGTAAAGTACCGAAAATGCTCTTATTTTTTTAGAGATGAATACTAAAGTAATTAGAGGGAAGTGATATATTGCTTGTAATTTAAAAAATTTTAGCAAACAAATAGATGGAGGAAATATGGTAAAATGTTAACTACTAAAGACAGGGTTTTGGGTATTTGGGTGTTCATTATACTATTATAATTTTTGATATATTTGAAATTTGTCATATGAGGTATACAAAGTACACCTATGCAAAAAAGGCTTTAGTGGTTTATACAATTATAAAATATACTTCTATAAAACACAGCCAATAATTATAATTTAATCGAGTAGTAGTTACTCTGTGATCATTGAAGAATTCAAGAGAGTTCTGCAAATTATTTCAACATTGTGACCAAAAATTCTCCTATTGGTTTATTTCCCCAGTTACTTTTCTCCCTTCCCCCAAAAACTAAACAGAAAAAAAATAATGTGATGAATATGGTATTCAAGCCAGGTAAGAGTCCATCAGAATTGTGCAGGTTTTAGAACTGGCGAGAGAGAATTCAGCACAGAAAAACCTAAGTGTCTGGCCAAGGCTGAAGACTGGCCAGCCTCCATCTATGCTGTGAAAATTCCCTGGCCACAGTCCCAAGGTCTTCACATCTGAGGTTGCATCATTCTTCCCACGGTTGCTTCTGGACTGAATGTCAACAGCATATGATGTAAACACATCAGGATAGAAAGTATATTTGTCATATTTCTTTTTCTTTCTCTTTTCCTCCTTTCCTCCCTCCCTCCCTTCCTTCCTCTCTCTCTCTCTTTCTCTCTTTTTAAATTTTATTTATTTATTTGACAAATACAGATCACAAGTAGGCAGAGAGAGAGAGAAAGAGAGAGAGGAGGAAGCAGGCTCCCTGCTGAGTGGAGAGCCCGATGTGGGGCTCGATCCCAGGACCCTGAGATCATGACCTGAGCTAAAGGCAGAGGCTTAACCCACTGAGCCATCCAGGCGCCCCTCTCTCTTTCTTTCCTCCTTTCTTTCTTTTCTCCTCTTCCTCTTCCTCCTCCTGCTTTTTCTTCTTCTTTCTCTCACTCTCTTTCTTTCTCCCTTACTTCCTCTCTCCCTCCCTATTCCCCCCCCCCTTTACTTTTTATTTGTTTTGGAATCCTTTGCCTACAAGGGTTTAAAAGAAAAGTTCCCAGAGGGTTTTCCAGTTCCCTGAAGGGTGGGGAAAGTATAAAGACATGAAAAAGACCAACTCAGAGGTAAAGAGTACAGTCAAAGTGAGTGGTAAAATATTCAATTAATAAATTGAATGTTTTCTCTGTGCTACTTTGCTATGACCCCTCCTTCCCTGAAGCCCTCACATGGCTTCCCAGGATTGTCAGCGAGAGCTGTTGGGTACTAATGCTGCTCAGGTAGAATGGTGGCAGGAAGCATGGTCACAGAGGGACTAAACAGATTAACAATGGCCTTGTGAATCTTGACAACTTCAGAAAATATTTTGCGAGAGGAAGCTGGAGGCAAATCTCTTCTAAAAACACAAGGAAGAATAATCTCTAAACTTCTGCCCTACGACTTTAATCATTTCTTCTGTACCATCCCATTTCAAACTCTCATCTAGATTTACTTAAGAGTAACCAAGCCCTATCATCTTCCAACATCTCAGGATTCCCGTGATCCCTTTCCAATATGTGACCCACTCTGTTTGAAACAAAGTCCAGGTGGATCAGCCTTTTCCAGCAAAGGGTCAGAGCAAGAGGTAGAACAGGAATGAGGTCTGTGTAATCAGGGGTGGGAACTATAATGGTTGAAGAGGATTTAATTAGAGATGCCTCAGTGTTCTGAAGTTAAAAAAAAAAAGTTAAAAAAATATGTTTTGTTAAAAAAAATATGGGGGGATGCGCCTGGCTGGCTCAGTCAGTAGAGCATATGACTCTTGAACTCAGGGTTGTAAGTTCAAGCCCCACATTGGGTGTAGAGCTTACTTTAAAAGGAAAAACAAAAATCTTAAAATATATATATTTATGTGGAAAGGGTTTCCCTCATGCCAGACCTACCACAAATAAGCAGGGAAGTTATTTTTTCTAGAAGGAAATGAAGCAGCTCTACTGATGCAACAGCAGATACATGGTCAAAGGACATTTCAGGATTTGGGAGAGCTCTCCTCTGCTCCCTTGTTTGACAAACACTAACCTAATACAAAGTTGCTTGAATCATTGCCTTTTTGCCTTTATTTGACTGACTTTTCCCAGGTGTCAACTTACTGGGTAAGAAACCCGCCCTGAAATTCTACTTTCCTTGGCCTCTCCTCTGTTGAACTTTGTTGAATAGAATGCCTGACTCCTGCCTAACTTGGCTCTCTTCATCCTGGCTCCTGCTGAAGCAAGTGGACAGCTTGGCTCAGAGTCCAAGGAGTTAGGGCCTGTGACCTCACGGCTGCCCTCCCCCTCCCTCACAGGGCCTGTTCCTGCCCAGTCTGGTTTGTGAATAGTTCTTGGCAAATACCCCGGAGGAGAATAGAGCCACTAACAATAGCAACTCCCTTTTTAGCTTCAATCTCTTGGTACTCAGGACTGTGAATTTAGGAAAACCCAAAATAACCTATGTAATTACAGTGGGTTACCCTAACAGTCTATTTCTGTTATTACCACATTCGATGTCACTCCAGTAGATATTTAGCTGCTTGTAGTGGAAAGAATACTGGGCTTATGGCCAGACAGACCTAGATTTCAAACCTAGTTCAGCTGCTTACCAATTTTATGACATTGGGCAAGTCACTAATTTGAGCCTGTTGGAATTAAATGAGCAAGCCTTCATGTAGGTACTTGGACCCCTGCAAAGTGTTACACAAAGTTAAACCATTGCTATTGAGAAATGGGGATAGAAAAGTTTTAGGAAGAAGAAGAAACTTAAATCTTCAAAAAGCACTGTAATCAGCTTGAAGTGAGATAGTGTTTATCCTGTGCTCAACATCATGCTCATTCGTAAAAACAACAACTAAAACTATAGTCTCCATTTAAAGGTAAAGGCAGTCCAGTCCTTTTTTATTTTTACTTTTTGAAAAAGATTTTATTTATTTGTGAGTGAGCAAGAGATTGAGAGAGAGAAAGCATGAGCAAGGAGAGGGAGAAGCAGGACACCCCCCCGCCCCCTACCCCCCACCATTGAGCAGGTAGTGATATGCAGGGCTCAATCCCAGGACTGGGAGACCATGACTAGAGCCAAAGGCAGAGGCTTTTTACCACCTGAGCCACCCAAATGCCCCTTTAAAGATTTATTTATTTATTTGTGTGTGAAAGAGTGGGGGGTGGGGGCAGAGAGAGAGGGAGAGAGAATCCTGGATCAGACTTGCTGCTGAGCTTGGAGCCTGACCTGGGTCTTAACTCTAAGCCCGAGACCATGACCTGAACCTAAACTAAGAGTTGGATGCTTAATGGACTGAGCCACCTAGGCACCCTTGCAGTTCAAGGAAGTGTTACTTTTTGTTCATGATGAATTTGTAAAAGGGAAGGATTTGGCGGTTTCTTTCAAGGCAAGAAACGATGAAGCAGGAAGATGAGTCCTTATATAGAATAAGCAGAGGAAAGAGGGTTATTACCCACTTACAGGCCAACTATGCCAGCTTACACTGGTTTTCTCTGAAATGCAGCCATTGTTTTCATCACTTAAATTTTTATTTTATTTTTTAAGATTTTATTTATTTATTTCATAGAGAGAGACACAGAGAGAGAGAGAGGGAACACAAGCATGGGGAGGGAGAGAGGGAGAAGCAGGACTCTTGTGGAGCAGGGAGCCGGATATGGGGCTTGATCCCAGGAACCTGGGATCATGACCTGAGCCAAAGAAAAATGCTTAACAACTGAGCCATGCAGGCACCCCAGAATTTTATTTTATATATAGTGAAAAGGGTTGGTCCTTCAGACTTAGATGTATTTTTGCCTCATATCACTCTCGTGCATACATAAAAATGTAAACATAAATGAAAGAAAGTTGGTTAAAGGTTTTTTCTATGGCAATGCAACTTTATCACAACTGCCACCTGGCATCAATGACTATAAGATCACCTGATCTCAGACATGGTAAAAATAGGGAAAATCACAACAGGCAGTGCCTACATACTTGCCACCCTGCTTGGATACAGCAAGTGATGGTCTCAGGAGATAAATGAGCTTTTCCCAAAAGGCAAAGATGCTGTCCATGTGTCTGAAGGGATATAAAGTTACAAATAGTCAAAAACAGCCAGTGGCAAGCTTCTGGTGCAGCTATTTCCCAAATTTCAAGGAATCAGCTTGGATAGCTCTAAAGTCTTTGTAGGCCTGTGACCCTTTCCTTTGATGACATGGCCATGTCCAGCATGCTTTTCATAGCCTTTGGCTTGTTGGGCCAACAGGGTGACAGCAAGTGGCAGAAACTAGGGCTGGTGGATGCAATGTCTGTGTCACCATTTGGATATGGTTGTATACATCCATCATGTTCTCTCTTTTACTGATTTGACTGAAGTTTCTCTCAAACACTGGTGAGTACTTGAACACATCATACTCTCCTTCCTTGTCCAGCTGTCACTGAAGTTTATTAAACCTGTCCACTGCACAGCCAGCGGCTGGAAATTCACTAGTGCAGTGGCATGGATTTACAACCCATGTTTACAGTTTGTCTACTCACCTAGAAGGGATCTATAATAGTTTTGTTGTTGTTTGGCTTATAACAAATTATCCCAAATGCGTGGCTTATAGCAACACCCATTCATTATCTCACAATTTTCATCGGTCGGTAGTCTGGGCATGACTTCAATGAGTTCTCTGCCCAGAATCTGACAAGGATGCAGTCAGGGTGTATGCCTGGGCTCCGACCTCACCTGAAGCTTGGGGTCCTCTTTTAAGATCACATGGCTCTTGAACAAATTCATTTCCTTGAAGCCATGGAACACATGGTGCTTCTCTCCCAGCTCCTTATCTGTACCCTTTACGACATAAATCGCAATTATTTTTTGTCAGCGAATTCCTTGACAAAAGGAATTCCTAGCAGAGTGGTTTAGCACATAACTGCTAACTTAATAAAGTATTCTATTTGGCTATTTGTTACACCTATTACTTCTATTACTTCTGTACACCTATTACTTTCTTAACTAGTATGCTATCATCTAGAGGGCAGAGCCCTTTATCATTCTTTTGTCTCCCTCCAGGGGGAAGTCTAGTCCAGCGAAAAAAATTAGATGCAAGAATAAAGGTGGGAACGGGAGAGCAAGGGAAGACGTGGCAAAGCAGAGGGGCTTGAGAAAAGTCGCACGGAAGAAAATGAGAGAGACCAAAAGCTAAGACAGCCATCTTATTTAAATTTCAAAAAGGCTGTCCACCCCCGACGTGACGTCAGAGAAGGCGTCAAGAAGCTAAAGATACGCCTCTCGCGAGAGGAAAGACCGCCCATGCCCCGCCTCCCCTGAGCCCCACCCACTCCTCCCGCTCCCCACTCCCACCTTGAACCAGCCACGTGTGACGCCATGACGCGTGCGTGGCCGCGGCGCAGGGGGCGGGCCCGCGGCGCGCCACCGGAGGAGGAAGTGGTGCGGTTGTTGCTCCCTCTGCGCCCAGTGCTGGCTCCCGGGGCGCGGAGAGGGGCAGCTGTCGCCACCGCTGCGTCGCCCCCTCTACTGCTCTTTCCCTCCATGTGCCCCTGCGCCGTTGCTCCCCTTCCTCAGGCCGCCGCTTACCCCGGGGTCTATGGAAGTAATGGAAGGACCCCTCAACCTGGTGAGTAGCCCACAGAGGGTCGTGTCCGCGCTCGGGAGCTTTTGCTTCAGGGGTGCTGTTGTGTCTCCGGCGTGCTGCAGATCCTCCAGGCCGGCGGGGGTGGTCCTGAGGGGAAAAGGGGGAGAGCAGGCGTGGTCCCCAGCGGCTCCGCTCAAGCAGCCCCAGACGTTGCCCCCTTCAGTATCCCGGGAAGCTATCAGGTCCCACTTCCCGCCGCCCTGGGGCTCTCCCAGTCGCAGTGCCGTGAGCGAGGGGCTTCCACCAGCGGGGAAAGCCACCTCCTCTTCAGACTGGAGGAAATGCCTCCAAGCGCCACGTAACCACCTCCCTGCAGCCTGGAGGGGCACTGAAGCCGGCAGGGCAGCAGTGGTATGTAGCACGGTTTAACTTCCAACACATAGGGTCTGAAGTCTGAGCCTCCTTTTACTTTGGAGAGTTGGTGGAATAGCCCCTATTCCCCCCCCCCCCCCCATTTTTCCCTCCACGCATTTCTCACCTACATTCAGATGCATAAACTGAGAATCTCCTCTCTCTAAGTAAGTTAGAGACAGCTGGGGGGGGGGGTGGACAGGACCGCCCCTGTTTTTAGCTCCGTTTCATCACTTTAGACATCATGAAAATTCGGCAGTGTTTGTGCTTCTCAGGAAAAGCGTACATAGGCTATTTAGTTATTTATGTTTTTAGGCATTTCAGATGTTCCATTAAAACAGCAGCGAGCAACACGGGTTCTTTTCTGAGTGACTGCTGCATCTTTTGGTTTCCTAGAGTGTACCTATTTTGGATACTGAAGTCAGATTACTTAAGGTTGTAGACAGGGGGAACTTTTGGAGTCACACGTTTGCAGTTCATTTGCTGAATGGTGGGCGATGGTGGTATTGGAGAAAGGGAGGTATGGAGAATTAGTTTCTGAGGTTGGAACTCTGAACCCTAGTGTGCATTTAGCATTTAAATGCAGCATATAGGCTGCATTTAAACCATTCTGTGGAGAAGCAGTCGAGCTTGGTGGTTTTAGTATAGATTCTGAAGCTAGACTGCTTGGATTTCAGTTCTGCCCTCTGTTGCTTAATAGTTCTCTGACCTTGGGCAAATTAGTTGACCTTACCCTGTTTCTGGTTTGTTGTGAGGATTAAAGGAGTAAAGAGGTGTAAACGGCTTAGAACAGCACCTTGTACCTAGTACAATGTAAGAGTTAGCTGTTACAGTAGCCAGACCATAAGCTCTTAATTTAAAAACTCATTTGTGGGCCTGGGTGGCTCAGTGGGCTAAAGCCTCTGCCTTCGGCTCAGGTCATGAGCTCGGGATCCTGGGATCGAGCCCCACATCAGGCTCTGCTCAGCAGGAATTTTGCTTCCCCCTCCCCCAACTCCCGCCCTCTTGCCTGCCTCTCTGCCTACTTGTGATCTCTGTCTGTCAAATTAAAAAACAAAACAAAACAAAACAAAACAAAACTTCAGTAAAAACTAATTTGTAAAATGAATGCTTGGACTTGATGCGCTTGAAAAGCCTAGGATTCTAGGATCTATAGGTGATGTTCCCAAATGACTGGTGCCAGGTTAGCTGCTCTGAGAAGCACCTCCTAGTTTTAAGTTGAGCCTACTCCCATTACTTAAGAGTTGTTTTCACTTAAAAGGAATTGGATGAGATTCGTGAGTTTTTTTTAAAAACCAGGGATACATCTTGCACTTTTCTGTATTTAAAGTGATGAATAGTTTAAGTGAAATATAATAAATGGCTCAGTACTAAAACTTCACGGGAATATTATTAGAAATAACCAGCAGTTTACAGAGTGCTTCAGAGTTCAAGTGTCCTTGCAAAATGACCATTGGTTCAGTTCCAGTTTGCTTCACTTTATTTGGCTACAGGCTGCAGCATAACTCCAGCCAGCGGCCGCACTCGTGTGTGGGCGCTTATAAGAAGACTGGAGCTGGGTGACAGTTGAAGATGGAGCAGCAGAATCACCAGTTTAGGAGAAATTAGTTAAATGGGGACAATAGTATTATCTTTCTATAGAGGAGAATTTTGGCAAGAACCTTGTCGAGCAGGCTAGCATAATTCCATTATCCAGCCGTAAGATGTTAATGTGGACAAGTATCAGACCATTTGAGATTTGAAAGATCTGAGTTGGAAGATAACAGATGAACAGAGATTAACATTTACTTGAATCATTTTAACTGCTAAATGCTAGTGAGAGGCCTCTGACTTTGTCACTCAGTTTTAAAAGATAGGTTTTTTTTTTTTTTAAGATTACCACTTTTTTTAATGTCAGCAGTTAACCAACTTAGTATCCAGTAGACTAAACGTGAGAAATAGTTCTCAGTGCTGTGATTTAATGAGTGCCTGTGAAAATCCCAGTAGTTTATATAGGATTTTCCAGTTTCCTTTTTTCTTTTTTTAAAAGATTTTATTTATTTATTTGATAGAGATCACAAGTAGGCAGAGAGGCAGGTAGAGAGGGAGAGAGGGAAGCTGAGCACGGAGCCCGATGTGGGACTTGATCTGAGGACCCTGAGATCATGACCTGAGCCGAAGGCAGAGGCTTAACCTACTGAGCCACCCAGGTGTCCTATACAGGATTTTTCTAATGACATTATAGTATAGTCTAGATTTGTTGTATAAGGACGTATTGTAGTACCTAGGTTTATAATTATGTGTCCTCAGAGTATCGTTGGTATTTAGGAAGAACTGGTTCCCAGTTTTACATAAAAATAAGCCTAGACTGATAGAAATAAAGTAATTACTTAGATTGTGGGTCACAAGTTACTTTAATAATCATGACCTTTTCTAACAGTAGTTCTGAATTAATGTACAATACTCACCATTTTCATTCATTGTGAGCTTTGTATATATTGGACTGTGGATTCTATGTCATCTAGTGCTTTTGCTTTAGTATGGATTCTCTTATGTCAGGTTTGCAGTAAGGGCCTTATGTCCTTACTTCCTGGAAGTAGATATTTTAAAATACAGGAGACTGGTCCTAGAATAGTCATTTTAATATATAATACAGATACTGTGTTCTAGTTCTCTGGTTTTTAAAATTGGTTAAAAGAAAAACTAAATCCAATATCCATTGTTGGGTGCAGCAAGTTTGGTTTCATCAGTTTTTTTCTTTTTGTCAATCTTTAATATAGAAAAATTATAGCTTATGAAGTTAACTTAGTGTATATTTAGGCATTTCTTTCCGTTTAATTTTGTCATAGTGAGTGCTGGTAGCAAACATCAGAACTTGTGTGAGATAATTTGTAGTTCTTTGATTTGTTTACTGCCTATTTGGGAAGTGATGTCAGACCTTAATTTACACATGACTGTTGCTCATGCTTTGTTTACCTACTCTGCAAACTCTTAAGGACAGGGTCCATGTGACTGTGTGGCCGCAGTTGTATGGGTTTGGCTCTATTAAGTGCTGAGAATGTTTTGTTGAGTAACTGAGCTTCCCTCTGGAGTGGTCATTCCTCCTGTAAGACAAGGAATCAGATATCATGGTCCAGAGAACAGCCTTGCACATACCAGGAGCCTTTATAATTATCCCATCTTACTTAATGGTGACAGTAAAATGTTTAAGGTAAAAAACAGCCTGTTTTGAACTACTTTCTTGTTGCCCTAAAAAATTTTAAGTAAAGTTCATCCTCATAGCTATGTTGGGCTCACTGGAAGCACTCTGGGGAAAGGTAGTAGAGCGCGAAGACTTACCCCCAAATTACTAAGTGCTAGCGTTGGCATCTGTCACTTTACATATATAGTTGACCTTGAACAATGTAGGGATTAGGGGTGCCGGCCTCCTGTGTGGTCAAAAACTCCATGTATAACTTCTGACTCCCCATATACTTTTTTATGATGTATACTGTCAATTTTTATTTATGAGTGTACTACCTTAACCGTAAGTTTCTGTATGTTCCTTTATTATTTTCCATGTTTTCCGTGTATTCAATAATAATAATAAGTAATTTTTTAAAACGTTTATTTATGGGGTGCCTGGGTGGCTCAGTGGGTTAAGGCCTCTGCCTTAGGCTCAGGTCATGATCCCAGATTCCTGGGATTGAGCCTCCCATGGGGCTCTCTGCTCAGTGGGGAGCCTGCTTCCCCCTGCCTTCTCTCTCTCCCTGCCTTGCTGCCTACTTGTGATCTCTGTCAGATGAATAAATAAAATCTTTTTAAAAAAATAGAAGGTTTTTTTAATTTGGGGGGTTGGGGAGGGACAGTGGAAGAGGGAGAGAGACTCTCAGGCAGACTCTGCTGAACACAGAGCCTAATGTGGGACTCAGTCCAACGACCCTGAGATCATGACCCTAGCTGAAATCAAGAGTCCAGTGTTGAACCAGCTGAGTCACCCAGGCGCCTTCCCCCCGCATAAAGAATATTATTAATAAATGAGAACATAATTTAAAAATGCCTCTATTATTTTACCAGTATTTACATAAACTTAAATATTTGTTTCCATGACCCTAATAGTCTTACTTATTTAATGTTTCAAGTTTTTATTTAAATTCTAGTTAACATACAGTGTAATACTAGTTTCAGGAGTAGAATTTAGTAATTTGTCACATGTAACACCCAGTGCTCAGTCACAAGTACCCTTAATACTTGTCACCCATTTAGTTTAACCCCCCTGCCCCACCTACCCTTCAGCAACTCTATTTGTTTTCTGTAGTTAAGAATCTTCTTATGGTTTGCTTCTCTCCCTCCCCCTCTCTTTTTTTTCTTTCCCTTATGTTCATCTGTTTTTTTTTTTTTTCCTCAAATTCCACATATGAGTGAAACCATATATTTGTCTTTGACTTCATTTAGCATAATATTCTCCAGTTCCATCCACTACATTGCAAGTGGCAAGATTTCATTCTTTTTGATGACTAATATTCCATTGTAAATATGTACCACATCTTCTCTATCCATTCACTGGTTGATGGACATTTGGGCTCTCTCCATAATTTGGCTATTGTGATGATGTTGCTGTAAATATTGGGATGCATGTGTTCCTTTGAATCACTGTTTTTGTATCCTTTGGATAAATTCCTAGTAGTGCAATTGCTGGGTCATAGGGTAGTTTTATTTTTAACTTTTTGAGGAGCCTCCATACTGTTTTCCAGAGTGGCTGCACCAGTTCGCATTCCCACCAATAGTGTAAGAGGATTCCCCTTTCTCCTCATCCTCACCAGTAACTGTTGTTTCCTGACTTGTTAATTTTAACCATTCTGATGTGAGGTGATATCTCATTGTAGTTTTGATTTGTATTTCCTTGATAATGAGTGATGTTGAGCATTTTTTCATGTGTCTGCTGGCCATCTGGATGTCTTCTTTGGAAGAATGTCTATTCATATCTTCTGCATACTTCTTAACTGGGTTATTTGTTTTTGGGATGTTGATTTTGATAAGTTCTTTATAGATTTTGGACTAACCCTTCCTCAGATCATTTGCAGATATCTTCTCCCGTTCTGAGGGTTGTCTTTTAGTTTTGTTGATGGTTTCCTTGAAGTCCCAGTAGTTCATATTTGCTTTTGTTTCCCTTGCCTCTGGAAATGTATCTAGTAAGAAGTTGCTATGACTAATGTTAGAGGGGTTCTCCTCTAGGATTTTGATAGTTTTTTATGTCACATTTAGGTCTTCCATCCATTTTGAATTTATTTTTGTGTATGGTGTAAGGAAGTGATCCAGTTTCATTCTTTTGCATGTTGCTGTCCAGTTTTCCCAACTCCCTAAAGATTTAACTACTCCTAGCCTACTGTTGACTGGAAGTCTTAACCAATAACATAAACAGTTGATTAGCACATATTTTGTATATATATTGTGTACCATTTTCTTATAATAAACTAGAGAAAAAATACTAAAATCATAAGGAATGTACTTTGCGATACTACACTGTATTTACTGAAAAAAAAATCCGGGTATAAGTGGATCTGTGCAGTTTGAACCACTGTTGTTCAAGGGTCAAATGTATTATTTATCTTCTTAGTAGCTGTATATTTCGCCATTTTACAGACGAAGATACTGAAATGCAGAGTAAATGGTGATAGTAGGATTTCAAAGCAAGATTCTCATTAAAATAGTGATCTTAGTATTAGTTCAGTGTTTGCCCATTTGGTTTTTTTATTTTTATTTTTTTAATATTTTATTTATTTATTTGACAGAGAGATCACAAGTAGGCAGAGAGGCAGGCAGAGAGAGGGGGGAAAGCAGGCTCCCCGCTGAGCAGACAGCCCGATGCTATGCGATAACAGGCTTGGTCCCAGGACCCTCAGACCATGAACTGAGCTGAAGGCAGAGGCTTAACCCACTGAGTGCCTTGGGTGCCACTCATTTGTTTTGACTGATCTGCAGTGAGATTTTTATGTAATGACCAGGACACATATACATATGTCTGTATTACTGCAGAGCTGCCACATTATGCATATGCCTCTTGAAATTGTGGGAAATACAGGGGCTTTCATAAATTTCACCCAAAACAAAACTCTAATATTCACTATTGCAATATTTTTAAAAAACGAACGTTTGCTATTACTGTGTAATACTTCATATTAGGTTTTTAAAGCTCTAATATTTCCTATTAGAGCTTAAATATTTACTGTAATATTTACTACTAGGTTTTTTAAATGCTGGTTTTGACCCACTAAATTGATTTCACAACTTACTGGGGGATTATTGTATCCTATAGTTTGTCTTCACAGATGGTGGCAGTTCTGAAGTAAGCTACACTGGAAATGAAGTAGCAAAAAAGATGCAGCAGAGCTGCATGTGGGAGAAATTGATCATTAGAGTTAAAACCAAAAACAGGTCTTGGACTTCTCTAACACTTGAGCAGTTATCTTTAGTTACATTACGTTAGTTTGATGGGTCAGTTCAGTACTTTACTGTTAGGAGGTACTACTTTTCTGTGGGAGACTTACAGTGAATTTATTGGGGAAGGGAGGAGAGTGAATGTGGCTTCTCTTTTGCTCTCTATTGAAGACCCTGCCACAAGGTTCAGAAGGACATTACATTTTCCTCTACCTTTTTAGTATTGTGTTTGTTATGGTGTTCTCTTCCTGTCATCTTTATGTACAGCTTTCCCCAAGGACACAGAAATAAATACATGAAAAGTAATAGAAAGTAAAACTCTTTTCCTTTGGGAAAAAAAGACAATATTGAGTCTGTATTTTTAAAGCAGTATGTGGAAGTAGGAAGTACTTCTTGGTGGGGGCAGTCACTAAATAATTTAGTTGTAGTTAGGATTTTCACTGGTTGCAGGTGATGAAAGCCACTTAAGATTAGCAAATGCCAAAAGCGATAATTTATTGAAAGGGATAGTGTATTGGAATCAAAAGAATGGTGCAGGAAGGCCAGAGCTACAATGTAGGTGGGTCTAAGAACTTGGGGGACCTGAGGCTCAAAGTTAATCAGATTCTCCCTCTGCCTCTTCAGGCTTGACTGCTTTACTTCTCTCCGCAGACTTACATTATTTGATTAATTCCTGAATATCACATTAGTTAAAACCACTTAAAACTTTCTTGACAGATACTCTGTTCCTAAGCTTGAAAATCTAGTGGAAGAGATTCTTTATGTGTCCAGAGGACAAGGTAATATAAGATCATGGCAACTTCATAAGAGTCCTGTTGATTACCTAGGAAGAAGAGCAGTTCACAGAAGGAGTTGTGTGTGAAGTTATTTGTGAAGCGTTAGCTGTTTCTAACAAAGATTCAGCAAGGGAGGAATTTGTACAGGACACACAGTAAGACATTACTAAATCTGGAGTTCTTTTACTTTTTATAAATGTTTTAGAACATTTGTAGTATTGGGCTTTCATTTGTATTGAAGACAGAATAGGAACATTTCTGGTTAAAATGCCCAGGAGATTGGTTGTTGGATGAAATAGTGAATGAAGTGCACCAAGGACCAATTCTTTCTTTGTATATATGTATATACATATGTATAGTTATTTTTAGATTTTGATGCAGAGTTTTATTCTGATATTTTTTTGAAATACAGTAATGTTCTGTCAGCATTTACCAGTCTCCCATCCTTCTGTGCAACTTAGCATTCATTCCCTTATCCAGCTAACCAACAACTCTGAGTAATTATTGTCTCCTGAGGTACTGTTCTGGACCTCAAGGATTCAACAGTGAAGAGCACAAGGTCCCAGTTGTTACAATCTTTGTCCCGTGTCTTCAGTTTTCTTTTCATCTGTTGCATCCTCATTCCATATTTTCTTTAATATCTAAAGCATAGTTACTTTAAGTTCCTCAATATTAATTCCAGCATATGGACTGTCCCTGGGTTTGTTTCCGTTGTCTCTCTCATCATTACCAGTCACTTTTTCCTGCTTCACATGCTTAGTAAGTTTATTGTGTGTCATGCTTTGTGGATGATGTGTTGTCGAGACTGAAATAGGAGTCTTCCTATAAAGAGTATTTCATGCTGGTTGGCAGTTAAAATACTGGCACATCACCATGATCTAGTCTAAACTTGGTTTTTAGGCTTTGTTAGGGTGCGCCCATTTTAGTTTTACCCTTAATGCCTAGAGTGGGATCCTTAATCCATAGCGCTGACAGAACTGAAAGCCCTGGTGTTCACCAAGGTTACTGTAGTCTGTCCAGCCTAAACGGCAACCTGTCTCCCCAACGCTGCGTGGCTTCTGAAATGTCTGTGCAGCGTCTGCTAGGTCTCCTGGAGTTATACCTTGTGCATATGCAGTTTAGGCATGGGCTAAAGACCTGAAAGGATTTTTTTAATGCCTGTTCTTAGGTTGTCTTCTTCACTGCAGTTCCCTCCAATCCTGGACCCTCCTCAAATTCCAGTCTTTTGACTCTTGTCCTCATTCCACCTTCCCAGTTAGATACTGCCTTCTGCTTAGGTTTTATTTTTCTGCGCTATGTTTTGGAAAGTGATCTCAGGAAGCAAGCCAGGTAAATGTAGGTCTCACCGTATGCTTATCCTTTTCTTGAAAATGTGGCCTTCTGTTAACTTTTTTGTTCAGTGTCTGTAAACTGTTGTTTTTATATATTGTAGTCAGCTTTGTAATTGTCTACAGCTGGTGGTAAGCCAATGCTATCTACTGCCTTACAGCTGGGTTATAAATCTAAATCTCCATGAGAATTCAAGAGGTTCTCAACAAAATTACACCAGTTTATTGTAAGCCTAAATGCCAGAAAGTACTTTAGTATGAGATTGTAGTATCATGAAGTCTAATATCCAGTACTCAATGACAGTATCACAGCCTCATGAGGATTGGCCAGTTACTGCTTTCCCTACATCGGTTTCTAGGCGTGCTTGGTTGGCTTAATCAGTAGAGCATGTGATTTTTGATCTCGGGTTGTGAGTTGAAGCCCCACATTGGGTGCAGAGTTTACATTAAAAAAAAATACTTCTAATAGTGTTTGAGGCAGCTTACAATTAAAGATGAAGATGCCATATATTAGTATATGCGTTATACAGCGAAGTATTCCAAGATTTAGGAGCTCAAAATAACACACATTTGTTTTCTTACAATTTCTGTGAGGCAGAAATAAGGGCACGGCTTAGGTGGGTCCTTTGCTATAGGGTTTCAAGACTGATGTCAAGGTATCATCTGGGGTTGCAGTTCTATTTGAAGGTTCCACTGGGGCAGGAGCTACTTCCAAGCTCACTCACATGGTTGATGGTAGGATTTAATTCCTTGAAGGCTCTGTGATCAGCTTTTGGATACAGTTCCTTGCTGGCTGTTGGCAAACTACCCTCACTTTTTTCCATGTGAGCCTTTCCATAGGGCAGTTCACAACAGGACTGTTGGCGTCATTAAAGTGAGCATGGGAGAGAAAATGCTACCAAGATGGAAGTGGCAGTCTTTTGTAAACTAACCGTCTGAATCAACAAAGAATATCAAAAAAATACAATTCTTTGGGACTATATCAAACTAATAAGCTGTACAGCAAAGGAAATCATTGACAAAATGAATGGGAGAAAATATTTGCAAATTATACATCTGATAAAGTGTTAATGCCTAAAATATATAAGGAATTCATATAACTCAATAGCAGAAAATCAAACATCCAATTAAAAAATGGGCTGAGGATCTGAGTAGATAGGCATTATTCCTTTTTTTTAAAAGATTTTATTTATTTATTAGAAAAAGAAAGAGCACGAGTGGAGGAGGCAACAAACGGAAAAGCAGGATACCCTGCTGAGTAGGGAGCCCAACTTGGGACTCAATCCCAGAACCCTGGGATCATGACCTGAGCTGAAGGCAGACACTTAACCAACTGAACCACCCAAATGCTCCAAATAGACATTTTTCCATAGGAGACATGCAGATGGCGAATTGGTACAGGAAAAAATACTTAACATCACTGATACCAGGGAGATAGATGCACATCAAAACCACAGTGAGATACCATTTCACTCATATTAGAACGGCTAATAAATAATAAAATAATAAATAAATAAATAAATAATAAATAATAAAATAATAAAAAAGACTAGAAATGACAGTTGTTGGCTAGGATGTAAAGAGAAGAGAACCCTTGCGCACTATTGCTGGGAATGCAAATTGGAGCAGCCACTATGGAAAACAGTATGAAAGCTCCTAAAATAAAAAGTAAGAATGGACCTACCTTATGATCCAACAGTTCCACTTCTGGGTGTTTGAAGAAAATGAAAGCACTAACTTGAAAAGTTATATGGACCCTATGTTCTTTGAAGCATTACTTCTAATAGCCAAGATACGGAAACAACCTAAGTTTCCCTTGCTGGATGAATGGATAAAGATGTGGTATTTATACAGTTGGATATTATTCAGACACACACACACACACACACACACACACACACGATAAAATCTTCTCATTTATGGCAAAATGAATGGACATAGAGGACATTATGTGATATGAAGTAAGAGAAAGACAGATGTGTGATTTTACTTACGTATGGAACTTAAAAGGCAAAAAACCCCCCAAAACAAGCTCATAGAGCAGATTGGTATTTGCCTTAGGTGATGGTGAGGGGTGGTCAGAATAGATGGAGGAGGTCAGAAAATATAAACTTGTGGTTATAAATAAATCCTAGGATAGAATGTATAGCATGGTGACTGTTGCTGATAATACTGTTTGTGTATTTGAAAGTTGCAAAGATAGTATATCTTAAAAATCTCCGTCTGAAGAAAAAGGTTTTGGGGCATCTGGATGGCTCAGTTGGTTAAGTGACTATTGATTTTGGCTCAGATCATGATCTCTTAATCTCATGAGATTAAGCCCCACGTTGAGCCTGCTTAAGATTCTCTCTCCCTCAGCTCACTACCTCTTAAAAAAAAAAAAGTTTTTTTGTAATAATGTAAGGTGTGTGATGTTAAATAGACTTACTGTGATCATTTTGCAGTATACACAAATATCAAATCATGTACATCTGAAACTAGTATAATGTTACATGTCAACTATACTTGAATTAAAAAAGGAAATAGCCTATGGGAAGCAGCTACTAATGATTAGTTAACTGTGATGTATTAGAATGAAAAAGATAATTAGGACAGAAAACACTGATTTTTATTTTGAAGTATAGTTGACATAGTGTTATATATTTCAGGTGAACAATGTAGTGATTTAATAATTCTGTATATTATGCAGTGCTCACCAAAGTTACCATATGTTATTGTTATTGATTATATTCCCTGTGCTGCACTTTTCATCTCTGTTCCTTATTTATTTATTTATTTATTCTTCTTTTTTATTGAGGTATAATTGACACACAATATATTAGTTTCATGTATGCACCATACTGGTTTGATATTTTAAGCATTGCAAGTTGATCCTCACAAGTCTTGTTATCCGATAATTATTTTGTAAGTGGAAGTTTGTATCTCTTAATTCCTTACACCTATTTGGTTCATCAACCCACCCCTCTTCCCTCTGACAACCACCAGTTCTCTGTTTGTTTCTGTTTTGTTGTTTTGGAAAACACTGATTTTTATGAAAGATTTATACACTTACAAGAAATCTGGAGGGTTAAAACAGACAAAAAATTGAGCTCATTTATTTACCAGCAAGGGAAATGAAAATGGGTTAATGGAGTTGAAGGTCTTTTTTTTTTTTTTTTTTTAATTTTTATTTATTTATTTGACAGAGAGAGAAATCTCAAGTAGGCAGAGAGGAGGCAGGCAGAGAGAAGGGAGAAGCAGGTTCCCTGCTGAGCAGAGAGCCCAACGTGGGGCTTGATCCCAGGACCCTGAGACCACGAACCGAGCCGAAGGCAGAGGCCCAACCCACTGAGCCACCCAGGTGCTCCATGGAGTTGAAGATCTTGAACAGTGTTACATTGCCTTTTCTGCCTAACAGTTTCCTGGCCAGTATTGATACTTTGAGAAAAAGATAAATAAAATTTAAGTTTAATTTGTTTTGTTCAGTAGCCAAAATAGATGCATTCTTAGTTTAAACATTTTTTGAATTACTAGTGAATCCACTCATAAAGACCTGGAGTGTCTTTTATCCTTTCTTAATGAATATGAAATAATGAGTTAAATTAAAGCCTTTTCCGTAAACCAGTGCATCTTGAAATACTTGGCAAAAAACTCCCAAGTTATCAGAATTAAAATCTGTCACTGCCCAGACTACTTTTAGAATCTCTCAACAAATAATTCCAGTTCAGTTGCTTCTCGTTCCTGTTTTATTTTGAATTACCAGAGTAACTTTATTTATAGACTTAATATGTTTAATGGCTGTGATTCTGCCAAGAAGAGTATTCAAAAAGATAAATTTTAGGGGCACCTGGGTGGCTCAGTGGGTTAAAGCCTCTACCTTCGGCTCAGGTCATAGTCCCTGGGATCCTGGGTCCTGGGATCAAGCCCTGCAATGGGCTGTCTGCTTAGCAGGGAGCCTGCTTTCCTCCTCCCTCTCTGCCTGCCTGCCTCTCTGCCTACTTGTGATCTCTGTCAAATAAATAAATAAAATCTTTAAAAAAAAATAAAGAGATCAATTTTAAATTGAAGGGATCTTTAAAAAAATTTTTTTAAATTTTTTTTAAAGGTTTTATGTATTTATTTGACAGAGAGAGTGAGCACAGGCAGATAGAGTGGCTGGCAGAGGGAGAAGCAGGCTCCCAGCTGAGCAAGGAGCCCGATGTGGGACTCAATCTCAGGTGGCTGGGATCATGACCTGAGCTGAAGGCAGCTGCTTAACCAACTGAGCCACCCAGGCATCCCTAAAGATTGTTTTAAAAATAAGAAGTATTGGGGTGCCCGGGTGGCTTAGTTGGTTAAGCATCTGACTGTTGATCTCAGGGTCATGAGTTCAAGCCCCATGATGGATCCTACTTAAACAAGAAAGGAAGTATCAATAATAATAATAATGATAAATAAATAAAAATAAGTATTACCAAAATAAATTTCCTGTAATATTGTCACTTAAAAAAAAAATCAGTTTAGTCTCTCCAACTACATTGTGAACTTGATGGCAAATATCACCAAGGGTTCTGTGGTCTTTTAACTAGTTTAATTTTAACAATACTCTCATTTTAGAGATGGGAAAACTCAGGCAGAAAGTTAAGAAAGTGAATTTCATGTGTCTAGTAATTGTTCAAGCTGAGATTTGAATCTAGGCAGTCAGTTCTGTACTGAGTCTGGGCTTGCTAGGTGTCTAACAAGGACTTAGTAGGAGCTGTTTTTGTTTTTTGTTTTTGTTTTTCTTAATAGGGAATTTGATTGCTGTGGTGTCAAATAACCTAGAGTAGGTGTGTGTTTTTATTTATTTATTTAAAGATTTTATTTATTTGACAGAGAGATATCACAAGTAGGCAGAGGCAGGCAGAGGGAGGCGGGGGTGGGGGGGAGGAGGGAAGCCGACTTCCTTTTTGAGCAGAGAGCCTGATGTGGGGCTTGATCCCAGGACCGGGAGATCATGACCTGAGCTGAAGGCAGAGGCTGAATTCACTGAGCCACCCAGGTGCCTGGGTATGTGTTTTTAAATGAGCTGTAACTCCTGAATTGGCAGAGTGATCAGAGATTGGACTTTACATGGGGAGGTTTTTAGTGAATGTAGGAGAGGTAAGAGATCCTGTTTTCACCACTTGAGGACTTTTTGTCTCTTTGGTGTTCAAGAAGCAATTTTTTCTGTTACTTTGGAGCTTGAAGTTGAATTAGGAAGTTTCATAAGTATAGTACAACATAGAAAGTGGTTAATGTCATCAGAGACACAGATCATAGAGACATGGTGTCAGAGTGAGGTGACCTAGAGCGTCCCATACCTGCTTCTCAGTGTGTCCAGGAGCAAGCTGTGCTTCACCTGCACCTACTCTAGACCAGTGGAATTAGTCTGTGTTTTAACCAGATCCCCAGGTGATTTGTATTCCATGAAAACTTGAAGCATCAATCTGTTCCACTTCTATCACTTCACAGAGCCTGAAGGATGACATAATTTAACTAGTTAGTGGTAAAGCCAAGACTTGAGCCCAGAGCCCTGGGTTCATGGTAGGGGTGGATCTGCACTTGCCATGCATAGTTAGGAGGTACTTTGAAATTTCAGAGCAGGTTTGTCTCTTACGTATGGCTTCTTGCAAAGCTCAGAAAGGTTAAGGCACCTATAGATGGACCCCTTTCTTTATTTTTCATTTACTGCCTAGACTTAGAGTCTTGTGCCACTTGCTTTAACTAAATTATCAGAACACATAGAGAAATTGTGTTGATTATAACTTAGCTTTCTTCATGTAGATTCTTTTCCCAAAAGATCTGTACCACTTCTGGGTACTATAAAATAACTCCTGGTTCAGAGCACATTTTTTTTTTTTTTGCTCAGCTAAAAGTATTTTAAGCCCTTAGCCATTTCTTTTACCTGTTATTATTTTCAGGAATAAATTGAGAGTTAGGAAGAAAGTTTTATTATTATTTGAGGAATAAAAGTCTCTGAAACAGTTGAAATGAATGATCGTGCTTTTAAAAAGAGTGTCGCTGGGTCTTCCTTACAAAAATAGAAGGGAAAATGTAAACAGCAAGCATTGCTGAGTGCTGTTTTCTACTTTTGTTTTCACCTCTGTTTTACATTGAGTATGATTTGCAAACATGCCCAGAATATTTCTAATCTCAGTTGCAAAACCGAATTCTCTGAAGTATTTTTATGAGGCATCTGTGGCACAGGTTTTTTTTTTTTTTTTAATTTTATTTTTTAAAAAGATTTTATTTATTTATTTGACAGAGAGAGAGTGAGAGTGAGTGAGTGTGTGTGAGAGAAGCAACACAAGCAGAGGGAGTGGGAGAGGGAGAAACAGGCTTGCCGCTGAGCAGGGAGCCCGATTCGGGGCTCGATCCCAGGACCCCAGGATTGTGACCGAGCCGAAGGCAGATGCTTAATGACTGAGCCACCCAGGTGCCCCCGTGGCACAGTTTTTGAAAAGCATTCAAGATAAATCACTTTACACCTGACAGAACAGATTTGCTTTTTGTCTTCTTAAAACGTTGAGGGAAAGGGGCACGTGACTGGCTCTGTTGGAAGAGCATGTGATTGTTGATCTCGGGGTTGTGAGTTCAAGCCGCACTTTGGGTATAGAGATTACTAAAGAAATGAAGTTGAACAATTTCTTTTTTTTAAATTGTGGTTAAGTACACATAGCATACAATTTACTCTCTTTATCATTTTTTACTCTCTTTATCATTTTTTAAGTACAAAGTATAGTAGCAAGTATATTCACTTGTTGTGCAGCAGGTCTCCAGAACTTTTCACCTTGCAAAACTGAAACTCTGCACCTTCAACAACTGCTCAGTTTTCTCTTCTGCCACCCTCAGCAACCATTTCACCTTGTTTTTATGAGTTTGACAGCATTAGATACTCACATAAATGGGATCATACAGTATTTGTCTTTTTGTAACTGTTTATTTTATATTTTATTATTAGCGTAATGTCCTCTTTGTAGCATGTGTCACCCATGTTGTAGCATGTGTCAGAATTTACTTCCTTTGCAAGGCTGAATACGAATTCCTGTGTGTGTGTGTATGTATGTATGTATGCGTACACACACATGCATGGATGTCGCATTTTGTTCTTCATTGATCTATTGATGCACATTTGGGTTGACTCACCTTTTGACTATTCTGATTAATGCTGCTGTGAATGTGTGTATAGAGTGCTTTTCATTTTTTTTCCCCAAGAAGCTTTGCTAAATCATTTGTTTGTTAATGTGAGAAAAACTACAGTAGTTAGAAGAATTGCACTGATATTTCTGTCTGTCTTCTTGCCTGCTAATATATAACCTTAGGTAAGATATATGGCCCTTGGGAGTCTGCTGGGCCTTCTTATGTCAGAAAGGGAGTCTTGGAAAGTTGCAGGAATTCTTTTTTTTTTTTTTTTTTAAGATTTTATTCATTTATTCATGAGAGAGAGGCAGAGGGAGAAGTAGGCCTCCCAGGGAGCAGGGAGCCGGGAGCCAGATGTGGGACTCATCCCAGGACTCTGGAATCATTATCTGAAATGAAGGCAGACACTTAAACAACTGAACCCCCCAGGCACCCATTTGCAGGAATTCTTAAAGTGTAGCACAGATTCAGAGAGGCCAATGACTACTTACTAATCCATTTTCCTTTACATTTCCTTTCGTCATTTGCTTTTGGGAGTTCTGAGTTTATCTTTGTTGATTTGGTCAGTGGTTCTTGAGAAGGAAATCACTGTAATATTAAATATTTGTATAGTTAATTCTTCAGCTGTACAGTGTACAGATTTTTATCTTAAAAACAAATAGTCAATGTAATGTTGGAAGGGAAGAATGAGTTGATATAAGAGAAGCTTGACTTTTCTGTAAGTAGTTTCCTGATTATAGTTGTTGAATGATACAAACTAGTGAAAGATCTGCAAGATTATTATTGTTTTGAAAGGAGATTGTTAAAAATCAAGTAAATACACATTTTAGATAACAATCTGTGATTGAACTCTTCATTAATCTCTGAATAGTGGAAAAATGTGAGTCACTGAAGGAATTAAGTGCCTGGTGTGAAACTTAATGGTTTATGGGTAGAGTTGAGAAAAGTTGCCAGTCCTTTCAGCTCAAGGAGCTATCCACTAGATTTCTTACGGATATAGCCGTACTGGTTTGCTATATGGTAAAAAAGGGTATCATTTATCTTGTCAAAAAAAATTTTTTTAAGTCAAGTCTTTTTATAATTTAGAGGAATTTTGGAATGTTTGTCTTCTAGGCTCATCAACAGAGCAGACGAGCAGATCGTTTATTAGCTGCAGGGAAATACGAAGAGGCTATTTCTTGTCACAAAAAGGCTTCCGGTGAGTATTTTTCTAAAGAAATACTGAATCTAAAACTGGAGGGCAGTTTTTTTTCTCCAGCATCTCTCAACAGTATATTCAGAACGAAAGTCACAATAGTAAAGATGTGTTGTTACCCTGCATATACAGCGTTGACACTACTGGCCCATGAGAACATTGGTTTGGATTACTGTTCCAGTGAGTACGTTGGATTTCCCAGTTCTTCCTAATCTAGTCTTCCTAAACCATGAGGGTTCCATATGCCATATTATTGGTAAATGACTCTGGACACAGGTTTCTGAATCCAAAGGTTCCCTTTTGTTTGTTTGTTATTTTGTGAGTCAAGTGATGAAGTTTATTAAGTGAAGACACAGAAAAAGCTCTCAAGAGTGAGAGGGGTCCTGACAGGGTTGCCCTGAATCCAAAGATTCCTAAAGGTAAATGTGCTTGCAAGGAGTCTACCTGTTTATCTTAGTTGTTAGGGAAAATGGATTTCAAATAGTTAGCTGTTTTGGATTATGAAAGTAATAACTGAATTAATTTTAACCAATCAGTTTTCACTGAATTTCTGTTTTCTAAGATGCTGATGACACTCTTTCTTTAGCTTCTTTCTGAGTATTTCATCTGTACATTCATGCCTATGGTATTTGCTGCTGATTGCTTTCTTTTCAGTGTGAAATTTAGGATTAATAACTTCTCATCAAACAGTTATTTTATCCCAGTCAGTTGTACAGTTCAGCATATGTTGAACTCAGAAAAAGATCTTTGGGGTCTGTTTTGTAAAGACTGGTTTCTCTAACAAACCTAGAAGCTTTGGGGAGGGAGTGTTCTACTCATGCTGCATTCAAAATAGGCCACCTTTCTTAGAGAAAGTCCTGTAGTCTTTCTAGTGGAGGAAGACACTTTTTTTTTTTTTCCTTTCAGGCTGCTGTGTTGATTAAAGCCATGTTGTTTCTTGGCAGAGTGTACCCCTCCAGTGTTGCCTTAGTGCTGAAATACAGACCACACAGTGGACTCTGGTTTGAATAAGTTCTTTTATGTCATTGGTTTTTGCCTACACACCTATGATTTTCAGAGAAAATTTCAGGCCTTGTTTTTAAAGAATAAGTTTTGCCACTGAAGTGTATTCCTTAAGCAGTAGGGTTGATTGCATAATACATACCCTGTAAGGGTTTGTTAATGAATTTTTATGGTGAGTTTTATGGAGAGCTTTTATACAAAATTAAACTTGGCAGCTAGTACTCTTTAAATCTTTCATAAACCATATTTTGTTGTGAATCAAATTGTTAAATTTATAGTCACCTCACAGAAAAGACAATGTACTATACTGTTTAAAAAAAAACAAAACCATTGTTGTGTGTGGTATGCCTGGGTGGCCCAGTTGGTTAAGTATTTGCCTTTGGCTTAAGCCATGTGGGATTGAGCCCTGCATTGGGCTCCCTGCTCAGCGTGCTCTTCTCTTCTCCCACAGCTTGTGCGTGCTCTCTCTCTGTCAAATGAATAAATAAAATATTATTTAGAAATGTTGCGGATGAATGCCACTGACATAAATACGTTTGATTAAATAACCCACAGTGGTTGTGGTTACATGTATATAAAATACAATACAGTGGAGTGACCAGCATATGTTGTGCCTTGAGCAGTAGGAGATTCTGAGTATATAAAAGGTAGAAAGGTCTCCTTCGTTCCTAACCTATATCCCTGTCTTTATCTGTGAAGTTAAGACTGATGTTGGGCTTTACACGCCTCTCTCTGCTTTCTCAGTATCTGCATTCTGCGACATCTCAAGGAGTAGTAGAAAAGATAAAGGCAGCCTTTTGAATCCCATTAGCTCTAATTAGGGAGGTAGAATTATTTTTTTTTAAAGATTTTATTTATTTATTTGTCAGAGAGAGCGAGTGAGAGCAAGCACAGGCAGACAGAGTGGCAGGCAGAGTCAGAGGGAGAAGCAGGCTCCCTGCTGAGCAAGGAGCCCGATGTGGAACTCGATCCCAGGACGCTGGGATCATGACCTGAGCTGCAGGCAGCTGCCTAACCAACTGAGCCACCCAGGCGTCTCTTAGGGAGGTAGAATTTAAGTGTGATTAGTTAATCCCACTGAACTGATTTGATTTGGAGTTCAGACTTGGTTAAAAATAGCCTTGTGTTTTAGAGTGGAGTTGTGAATATAATGCTAGTTTGAAAATTGATGTGTTTAAGGGTGCCTGGGTGGCTTAGTTGGTTAGAATTCTTGGCTTGTAGTCTTACGCAGTCCACTTCCCTAAGTGGGTTTTGTTTTTTTCATAAATAATGGAAAGGGCAAATTTTATTTATAAATAAATTTATATTTTGTTTTTAAGTGAACTCTACACTGAACATGGGGCTGTAGTTTAAAACCCTGAGATGAAGAGTCAAAAATTCTACTGACTGAGCCAGCCAAGTACACCTTAAAACCCAAATTTTATTTTATTAATTTTTTTCAAAGATTTTATTTCTTTGTGAGAGAGAGAGAGAGCACAAGTGAGCACAAGCAGGGGGAGAGCAGGGAGAGGGAATAGCAGGCCTCCCGCCGAGCAAGGAGCCCGTTGTGGGACCCTTTCTCATGACCCTGGGATGCGACCTGAGCTGAAGGCAGTTGCTCAACTGACTGAACCATGCAGGTGTCCCAAGACCCAGATTTTAAATTGAAGCATGGGACATTCTTTAAGTGACAGTATGACTTTTGTTGATTCTTTTGCACTTTGGAAACTCAGTGTCTTTGGGTATCCTCTGCTGTCATGTTACGGTTTCAAGGTTCTACAGGGATGGTCCAGTTGGTCTAAGCTTGGTTTTTAGAAACTTCCATTTGTTTATAAAGTGAATTTAAAGCAAACTGTAGTTCGCATAGGGACACAAATGTTTGCAGACATAATAGGAAGTTTAGGGAAGTTCATCCACACTGTATCAGACTAGTAGATGAAATGTCTCAACACCCTTAAACATGAAGAAAAAAAAAACGGTCTATATGCAGCTATTCAGACTTACTATAGAAATAAAAGGCAGAAAAGTTGAGGATAAAAATGTTAAGTATGGCTACAGCAAAGGCTACAGAACCAACTGTTTTCTGTTGGGGAGAGACCATCCAGTTAATTCTTTATCATAAAGACTGGTGGAACCTGGTAGACAATACAATCATTAAAATATTTGAATTAAGACGAAAGAAACATTGCATTGTAGTATCTGCAAGAGGCAAAAAGGAACTTAATGTAGGGATGAGAGATACTGAAAAGTTTATAGTAAGCAAGAAATAAACAAAATGGAGAGTGTGTGTGATTTATTATTATACTTGTCATTTATACTGTTTTGTTCCAGATAGTATATAAAAGGCCTTGAGAGGAATACAGCAAAATAAAAAATGTAATTAAAAATAAGCAGATGAGGAATCCACAGAAGGATAAAGCGAGGACTGCCTGGAAGCATAGTTCGCAAAATGCACCATGAGTTCTTGCTTATTTGATAGAAGGAGCACTTGGCTTTGAGCTTTCTAGAAGATATGTGAGAGAGGAAAACTAGGGATTTTTACAGTTACTTTTTATATCCAAGTTAATTAAGTCACCCAGGAACTGATCCTAAGGTCAGAGAGAAGTTGATTGAATTACTGAACATTTATGGTCTTCATAAAAGACATTATACTATCCTCAGCAACTTGCTTACAATAAATAAGTCAACAAGTTCTTACGGCTCTTAACTACCTGATTCATGGTAGGTTGATGGGATAGCTCAGAAGTAATTCAGTAAAAGTAGTTCTGTAGGAGGCCAAAATGATATAGTCTAGGTATTCATGTGGGTAAAAAGACACTATTAACCAGTTTTTTGATATTTTTGTGATCAAAATGAGTAATAGGGTTTTGATAGGTTCTTGTTTCATTTTAATCCTTCGTGATTCTATATTTCTGATTAGGCTATCTGTACTTTCTTAATTATGAAGTCTATAAGGATTTTGAAGAACAGACCCCTTCAGGACGGGTAGAGAGTATCTACAGTTGGTTACCACTTCTTCTTGGAGAAGTTAAGAATCCTGTCTTCAAATACCCACCTCGTTTATTTTCAGGAACAGGATAACTATTTAGCAGAATTACTTCTAAAACCAGTTCTTTTTGTCATAGGAGTACTTAAGCTCTTCCTTTGGCCTGTTGATTATAAGATTATGACACTCATATTAATATGCCTTTTTTTTTTTTTAAACCAGCATACCTTTCTGAAGCCATGAAGCTCACACAGTCTGAGCAGGTGAGATAGTTTCTTAATATTTTTGTGGTAAGGGCTAGAGGGATTTTCTTGTGGGGACTTGAACTGTATATAAAATAAAATACTGTGGCCCCTTGGGTGCCTGGGTGGCTCAGTGGGTTAAGCCGCTGCCTTCGGCTCGGTTCATGATCTCAGGGTCCTGGGATCGAGCCCCGCGTCGGGCTCTCTGCTTGGCAGGGAGCCTGCTTCCCTCTCTCTCTGCCTGCCTCTCTGTCTACTTGTGATCTCTGTCTGTCAAATAAACAAATAAAATCTTAAAAAAAAAAAAATACTGTGGCCCCTTTCAGAACACTGTTGTCCAAAATACGTTTAAGATGGAAAAGAGAAAAGTACTTCAGAAATTAAAACTCAGTGAACTGCGGTCAGTGTCCCAGACATGGCATGCAGAACCTTCTGTTTTCTCTTTGTTACTCCTAGATCTCAGGTCACTAAATGTGTTCCCTAGAGACTTCTGGGGCCTTTCCTGAGTATTGACTCATGGAGAGTAAGCAGGTCTGGTCAAGCGGAAACCAGTTGGCCTCCCCTTTGCATGCCAAAAATAATTTAAATCTGAATTTGTCTTTTACTGAATTCCTAAGCAGTTCTGGTACCTTTAAATTTTGTTTCACTAATGGCTTTAAATTTCTTCTGTGTTTGGGGAGGGCCTACCTAGGTTTTGAAAATACCTTTATCCAAAGATGATTTTCTGATTATAAAAGTGGCAGGGTACATAGGAGGTACTCAGTAGTGTTTGTCTAATTGAATTAAGGAGATCCTTTCTGTAAGAGGATATCAGTGGGCAGGGAAAAAAATACCACTTTCTCAGACTGAACCAAGAGAACCTAAAAGTTATGTTCTATTCTATGCTCTTCCCTTTGAATGTATAGAACTGCTCATGTTAGCCATGTAATATAAACATACACAGAGCCTCCTTAACCCCATTAATAAAAAGGGATTTTAGCTGGGGCGCCTGGGTGGCTCAGTCAGTTAAGTGTCTGACTTTTTTTTTTTTTTTTTTTAAGATTTTATTTATTTGTCAGAGCACAAGCAAGGGGAGCAGCAAGCAGAAGAAGCAGATTCCCTTTTGAGCAAGGAGCCTGACCTGGGACTCGATCCCAGGACCTCAGGATCATGACCTGAGCCAGAGGCAGACACTTTAACCTACTAAGCCATCCAGGTGCCCCTGAAGGTCTGACTCTTGATTTCAGCTCAAGTCATGCTCTCAGGGTCTTGGGATAGAGCCTCACTGTGGGCTCTGCACTCAGCCTGAAATCTGCTTAGAGATGCTCTCTCTCCTTCTCCTCCTTCCCCCCTGCTCTCTAAATCTCTCTCTCTCTAATAAATAAAATAAATCTCTGAAAAGATCTTAACTAGTTGTAGAATGAATGTTTAAAGAGGAATGTTTTCTAATTTTAAGCTAAGTACAAATGGCGTTTCAGAGAGGTCAGGCCATTCAAAAAAAGTCTTAATGTGTTGATTTGGAAAGGACTTCTGACTTTCTGAATGAATGGGGTTTTGTTTATGAATTAAAAAAAATAACTTATCTAAGGTAGAAAGGCCCAATTATTTTGTTTTTGCTTTTTTGTTTAAAAAATTTTAAAACCTAGCAGAATAGAATTCTCATTGAATCACATTATCATTATTTTTTAGACCATTGTTTTTCTTACTTAGAACTTTTTAAAAGCACCCAGTAAGGGCGCCTGGGTGGCTCAGTGGTTAAGCCGCTCCCTTCGGCTCGGGTCATGATCTCAGGGTCCTGGGATCGAGTCCCGCATCGGGCTCTCTGCTCGGCAGGGAGCCTGCTTCCCTCTCTCTCTCTGCCTGCCTCTCCATCTACTTGTGATTTCTCTCTGTCAAATAAATAAATAAATAAAATCTTAAAAAAAAAAAAAAAAAAGCACCCAGTAAATACTGTTCACAGAATACCAGATAGTATTTTAAACAAAATATTAAAGCTTTTTTTGGTATACTCTACTGTGAATATGTTACCTTTACAAATAGAAAATTGTTAGATTTTCCACAAATACTCATTGACAAAAAAACACAGTATAGAAAATGTGGAAAATACATACTGTTGAGTCTTGAACAACTTGAGGCTTAGCTGTGCCAGCTTCCTTAAATAGTAGAAAATCTGCCTGTAGCTTTTGCTCCCCCTACCCCCCACGCCAAACTTAATTACTAATAGTCTGCTGTTGACCAGAAACCTTAACGATAACATAAACAGTTATTTGCACATACTGTGTATGTTGTGTAATTATATACTGTATCCTTATTACAAACATAAGCTAGAAAAAAAGAAAATACTAAAATCACAAGGAAGAGAAAATATGTTAAGAGTACAGTCTTCTATTTGTTTCTGTTGTCTACAAGATTAATTGTCGTTACTGCCAACATCAGTACTGTAGATATTAATATGTATTACTGACAGGAGACATCAAAAATGAAAATGTGAAAAAAACTCATTTATTTACAGGTATAACAATGCATGCACTGATAACGAAGAAGTGTTAGTATTATTGCTTTATGGTAGACTAGCCTGAAAACTGATGTATGAGTCATTCACTATAGAATATTTATGGTGTATAGTATTACAGTGGTATTGGAAACATTGTTACATTTTTGAAAACCCACTTAACCTGTGATGGTAGGCTAACATGCGGTTTCTCCCATTTATGGGAGAGGTGTACTGAATGGTAGTGTAACTCTTTTAGAAGCAAAGGCATAAAACGGTAAGAAAACATTATGCCCACGTAAAGACTGCTTCCACACGAGTCTTGTACTCGGTGTCAGACACAATGAGAACTTCGGCGATGAGGAGGACACAAACTGTCCATACAGTTCTTCCTGCATAGTTAATAGATTTTCACATGAAGCTACTTAAACAAAGGTTAAGTTCGTTAACTATATGGCATGCTGATGAGTTACTACTCTTCATTAAGTGGAAGGAGATCATAAAGTTTTTGCATTACCATCATAAAAGGTGTTTTGTTTTGTTTTGTTTTTAAAGATTTTATTTATTTATTTGACAGAAGAGTCAGCGAGAGAGGGAACACAAGCAGGCAGAGTAGGAGACAGAGAAGCAGGCTCTCTGGTGACCAGGGAGTCCGATGTAGGGCTCGATCCCAGGATGCTGGGATCATGACCTGAGCCAAAGGCAGATCCTTAACTGACTGAGCCACCGGGTGCCCTGGTTTTGTTTTGTTTCTTTCTTTCTTTTCTTTCTTTTTTTTTTTTTTTAAAGATTTATTTATTTATTTGACAGAGGAGATCACAAGTAGGCAGAGAAGCAGGCAGAGAGGGAGGAAGGGAAGCAGGCTCCTTACTAAGCAGAGATCCCGATGCGCGGCTCAATCCCAGGACCCCGAGATCATGACCCGAGCCGAAGGCAGAGGCTTTAACCCACTGAGACATCCAGGCGCCCCTTGTTTTGTTTTTTTAATAAGTATTTATTTTAATAAGTATTTATTTGTTCACAAATGAGGTGGTCTGAGCTCAGCTGATCAGTTGGGGGTGGGGGGCAGCTCTCGTGTAGTCAGAGGGTGGCAGCTGGTGATGTTATCTCCAAGGTGGCTTCTTTCTTGTGGCTGGGCTGGGGAGACTTACAGGGCCTGAGACAGGCAGAGCACAGCAGTGATATCTTCCCTCTACCCCCCCCCCCCTCCTCTTCTCTCTGGTTTTCTGTAATCTGGCCATGTGGCATTTGAAGTTTCCCAGCATGATCCCTCCTGCTCTGTTCCTTGAATTGACCACAAAGGCCCACCCGGGTTTGAGGGGAGGTGTATTAGACTCTTTTTTTTAAAGATTTTATTTATTTGACAGAGAAAGAAAGCACAAGTGAGGAGAAGCAGGCCCCTCCCCCCCAGCAGGGAGCCCAATGTGGGGCGGGGTGGATCCCAGGACCCCTAGCACTCCGGGATCATGACCCCAGCTGAAGGCAGACTGCCAACGACTGAGCCACGCATGTGCCCTCTCTTTACTTGTTTTAAAACCACCACACTGGGGCTGTGCTGCCCTGGTTGGTCCACACCCCAGCTTTGCCTTTTGGCTATGTGATCTTGAGCATGTTCCTGAGAGTGTCTTTCTCAACTCTCATTTATTTGTTTGTTTGTTTTTAAGTTTGGTTGATAATATAGTGTTATATTAGTTTCAGGTGCACAAGATAGTGATTTGACAATTCTGTGTATTCAGTGCTGACCATAAGTATAGTCCCAGTCTCTCACCATACAGTGTTACTCCAGTATTAATATTGATAGGATTCCCTGTGCTGTACTTTCTATCTCCACGACTTATTTTATAACTGGAAGTTTGTACTTCTTAATCCTCTTCACCTGTTTGTCCCATCAACCCATCCCCCTCTTCCTGTGGTCACCATCATTTCTCTGTATTTGAGTCTGTTTCTGTTCATTTGCTTTTTAGATTCTACCTACAAGTAAAATCATATAGTATTTGTCTTACCTCTCTCTTAATTTGTTTAATGTGTGACCCTCTAGGCCCATCCGTGTTGTCATAGGTGATAAGATCACATTATTTTTGATGGCTGTGTAATACTCTTGTTATTTACATACACCACATCTTTTTTTTATACATTCATCTATCCATATACACTTAGGTGGTTTCATATCTGGGCTATTGTAAATAATGCTGCAGTGAATGTAGGGGCTATTGTAAATAATGCTGCAGTGAACGTAGGGGTGTGTAGATCTTTTCCAATTAAAAAGTAAACATTTTTCTTTTCTTTGGGTTAATACCTAGTAGTGGAATTACTGGATTGTGTGGTGGTTCTATTTCTTAATTTTTAAGGATCTGCCTCCCTGGTTCCATAGTGGCTCCACCAGCCACGCCAGGAGGGTTCCTTTTTCTCTACATCCTGGCCGGTACCTGCTGTGTCTTGTGTTGTTGATTTTAGCTATTCTGACAGGGGTGAGGTGATACCTTATTATGGTTTTCATTTGCATTTCCCTGAAGGGTAGTGATCTTGAGCTTTTTTTCATGGGTCTGTTGGCTATGTGGATGACTTTTTTGGAGAAATGCCCATTCATGTCTTCTGCTGATTTTTATTTTTTTATTTTTATTTTTTTTTTAGGATTTTATTTATTTATTTGACAGACAGAGATCACAAGTAGGCAGAGAGGCAGGCAGGGACAGAGAGCTGGGAAGCAGGCTCGCTGCTTAGCAGAAGCCCGATGTGGGGCTAGGATGTGGGGCTAGGATCCGAGGACCCTGGGATCATGACCTGAGCTGAAGGCAGGGGCTTTAACCCACTGAGCCATACAGGTGCCCCTGCCGATTTTTTAATTGGATTGTTTTTTTCATAAAGAGTTTTATGAATGCTTTATATATTTGGATATTAACCCCTTATTGGATTCATCATTTGTGAATACCTTCTCCCACATAGTGTTTCCTTTTCATTTTGTCATAGTTTTTGTTGTGCAAAAGCTTTAATATTTTGATAGTTCCATTTACTTTTGTTTTTGTCATACTTGCTTGAAGAGACAGATCTAAAAAATAATCCCTGAGAGCAGTGTTAAAGAACTTACTGCTTAGGTTTTCTCCCAGGAATTTTGTGGTTTCAGGTCTCACATTTAGGTCTTTAATTCAGTTTGAGTTTATTTTTGTAGGTGGTATAAGCTTTTGCTTGTAGTGGACCAGTTTTATTAAAGAGACTGTCTTTTCCCTGTTGTATATTCCTGCCTACTTTGTCATAGATTTACTATATGTGCATTTATTTTTGTGATCTCTGTTCTGTTCTGTTTGGTTTATGTGTCTGTTTTTGTGCCATACCATACCATTCTGATTACATCGCTTTGCAGTGTAGCTAAATCTGGGAGTATAGTACCACCAGCTGTGTTCCTTTTTTTTGTTGTTGTTAAGATTTTCTTTATTTTGAGAAAGAGAAAGAGGGAGAGAGCATGAGTGGGGGGAAGGGGCAGAAAGAGAGGGAGAGAGAGACTCCCTGCTGAGCTAGGACATTCTTCCTCCCCCCCCCCCCCCCCCCCGCCAAACTCAGGGAGATTATGACCTGAGCTGAAGGCAGATGCTTAACCACCTGAGCCATCCAGGCACCCTGGTTATAAATTTATTTTTAGGTTTTTTTAATTTTTGATATAACTGTAGATGTGACTGTTCTCTTAATTTCTGCTACTTTGATATTAGTGTATAGAAACGTGATGGATTATTGTATATTTTCTGTCTGCAACCTTACCGAAATCATTTATTCTGATACTTTTCTGGTGGCTTTTTATGGGTTTCCTGTATATAGTATTGTGTCATCTGCAAACAGTGATGATTTTACCAGTTTGGATACCTTTTATTTCTTTTTCTTACTGCTGGGGCTAGGACTTTGGTATGAAATTGAGTAAGTGGCAAGAGTTGATACCCTTATCTTGTTCCTGATCTTAGAAAACTTTTAGCTTCTAACTGTTGAGTATGATGTTAGCTGTGGGTTTTTCATATATGACCTTTATTAGGTTGAATTATATTCCCTCTAAACTCATTTTGTTGAGAGCTTCTTTATGAATAGAAGTTGAAATTTGTCAAATGCATTTTCTGCATCTCTTGAGATGATTGTATGATTTATCTTTCATTTTGTTAATGTGGTATATCTGATTGATTCATCTGCAGATATTGACCATCCTTGGATCCCTGAAACAAATCCCACTAGATGGTGGTGTGGTGGATGATCCTTTTCATGTGTTGTTGATTTGGTTTGCTAATACTTCGTTGAGGATTTTTATATCTGTGTTCATCAGGAATATCAGTCTGTAATTTTCTTTTTTTTTCCTTTTTTTTTCCCTTTGTCTGATTCAGGTATTAGGATAATGCTGGCCTCATAGAATTTGGAAGCTTTTCTAGCGCTTCTATTTTTTTAATAGGTTTAGAAGGATAGATATTAACTCTTCTTAAAATGTTTGGTAGAATTCACCTCTGAAGTCATCTGGTCCTGGACTTGTTGGGAATTTTTGATTACAGATTTTGTTCAGGTACTAGTAACCAGTCTGTTTAAATTTTTCGATTTCTTCCTGCTTTAGTTTTGGGAGGTTATGTTTCTAGGAATTTATCTATTCCTTCTAGGTTGTCCAGTATGTTGACATGTAATTTTTTGTAGTAGTCTCCTAAAATCTTTTGTATTTCTGTGGTATTAGTTGTAACTTCTCTTTTCATTTCTGATTTTATATATAAGTATCCTCTTTTTTTCTTGACGAGTGTTGCTGAAGTTTTATCAGTTCTGTTATCTTTTCAGAAAACCAGCTTTTCGTTTATCTTTTCTGTTTTTTAAAATGTTTCACTTATATTCACTCTGGTCTTTATTATCTCCTTTGATTTACTTTGGGCTTTGTTCTTCGTTTTCTAGTTCTTTAGGTAAAATTTTTCTTGTTTTCGAGGTTGTCAGTATCACTGTTAACTTCCCTTTTGCTTTTGCTGTCTCTCAGTTTTTGAACTGTTGTGTTTCATTGCTCCATGCCTTCTTCTGGAGTCCTCTTTTATTTATTTATTTTTTAATTGACCTTGCTTAGTAGCATGTTTTAGCTTCCACGTGTTTGTGTTTTTTCCAGTTTTCCTCTTGTAGTTGATTTCTAGTTATATGCTCTGGTGGTGAGAAAAGATGCTTGAAATGATTTCAGTCTTTAAATTCATTGTGGCCTAACATGTCAGCCTTCTTCTGAAGTCTGTTGTGTGTTTGAGAAGAGTGTAATTTGTTGTTTTGGGATGGATTGCTCTACACATATTTGTTAAGTCCATCTGGTCTAATGTGTTTTTCAAGGCCAGTGTTCCTTTATTAATTTTATGTCTGGATGATCTGTCTCTTGGTGTAAGTGGAGTGTTCAAATTCCCTATTACTCTACTACTGTCAGTTTCTCCCTTTGTTAATATTTGCTTTATGTATTTAGGTGCTCCTCTGTTGGCTGCATAAATGTTGCCAGGTGTTTTCTCGTTTTTGGATTGATCCCTTTATCATTTGGAATAACTTTTTCCATTCCTCCGTTTTTAGTCTGCGTGTGTCTTTAGGTTTGAAGTCTGTCCTAGGGAACATCTATGTAGGTCTTTTTGTTTTTAATCCATTTAGCCACCCTGCCTGTTTTGATTGGAGCATTTAGTCTGTTTACATTAAAAGTAATTATTGGTATATATTTATTGCTGTTACATTGTTTTCTTGTTTTGTAGTTCGCTCTCTTCCCTTGTGATTTACTTTCTTTAGTGTTATGTTTGGATTCCTTTCTCTTTGTGTCTGCTACAGATTTTGGGTTTGTGGTTACTATGAGGTTCCTATATAATTACATGTGTATAGCTGTCTGTTTTAAGTTGGTGGTCATTTAAATTTGAATGCTTTCTAAAAGTACTACATTTTTATTTACTTTTTCACCCCCGCACATGCACATTGTATATTTTTGACATCTTTTTTATACTTTTTTTTTTTTTTTTTTTTTAAGATTTTACTATTTGATGGGGTTGGGCGAGAGGGAGAGAGAGTGTGACCATAAGCAGGGGGAGCAGCAGCAGAGGGAGAGGGAGAAGCAGGCTGCCTACTGAGCACAGAGCGCTATGTAGGGCTCTGTCAATCCCAGGACACCGAGTGGAAGAGAGGTGCTTAACCATCTGAGCCACCCAGGTGCCCCTATTTTATACCTTGTTGTTTCTGAGTCCCTTAACTAATTATAGTAGATTATGTCAACTTGGGTCTTTTCACCCTCATACTAGCTTCATCAGTGGTTGATCCACTTCCTTTTCTGTGTTTTCCCTTGCCTGCCACATTTTTTTTTCTTTCATATATTTTCTTATTTCTAGTTTTGGTCTTTCCTTTTCCATTTAAAGAATTTCCCTTAATGCTTTTTGTAAAACTGGTTTAGTGATGATGAGCTCCTTTAGCTTTTGTCTGTCAGGGACACTCTTCTATCTTTCCTTCAATTCTGAATGATAGCCTTGCTGGATATTTTTGTTTTTTCCCTTTCAGCGTTTTGAATATATTGTGCTGCTCATGGCCTGCAGACCTTTTGCTTAGAATCCAGCTGATTCTGGAAATGTTTAAATTGTAGATTTAAAACAGAGCAAGCATCCCATACTTCTCAATAACTGAACACTTTCACTCTTTGGCAGAGGATTTGCTAACTGGATTGGATTGTCTTTGTAACAACATCGTATTTTTAGGGTTCAGGATTCAGTAACTGAACACATTGACTTTTCTTTGGCAGAGGATTCCTCTCCTATGGTTACCACCAGAGAGGCCTAGCCTTCCCCGCTTTTGTAACTGGCATCTTGCTGTGATGTCGATGGAGTTACATTAAACCTGTATAGCGACATTGGGAAAAATTGACACTTTCTGTATTCCAAGTCTTCTGATCCATGAGTGGGGCAGGTGACATCTGCCCTGGGCTCACCTCCCTGTAGTGGCTCAGAGGAGGGCTGGCCTTGGAAGGTCACTGGCATCCTGCTGAGGATGCATCCTGACTGCTCCCTTGCTTGCTTTGGGGAGGAGTTCCCTCTTCTTCCCTCCCCATTTGTGACCTTGGCAGGGGGTCACCAGGAGCCCTGAACCCAGGGAATTTGCAGGAAAGCTTTGCACAGACAGGAGCACCAGCCAAAAGCATTTATCTTAAAAGGCCAGAGCCTTTCTGGCGTTTAGATCATCTTGGGATTTAGGGCCTTAATTGGTCCTAAACGGAGTACTAGGAAAATAAAACACGTTCTCCATTTCCTTCCAGATACCATAATTGATTTTATTTGTTAGGATTCTAGTATTGTTACTGTGAATCAGGGCTGTGGTGTTAGAAGACCTGATAAGGTCTTTGGGGGAAAAGAGATGACCACATTTTTGGGCTGTCTTCATGGTGGTGGTCAGAAAAACACAATTCTAGACAGGAGTTTTGCACTTGCTTAAAATTTGTACCATGTGATTTGTGGTCAACGCTGTTAGGGTTTTTTGGTCTACCTCCTGTTTAGTGACAACTTGTCCAATCTGTTGCTTCTACTCTGGAAACCTGAGAATGAAACATGTGGAAATTAACCTGTCTGTGATCACTCTGTTCCAGCTGTGTCCTGCACCTCACTCGGTCACCAAATAAGAGTAGATGTGTTCAGTTACTAAGTAGTACGGGATGCTATTCTAATATTTGCACATTTCACATCAGAACTAGTGTACATTGTGTTTTCATTTCTGAAATTGCCAAACTGTGTTTCCGTGTTGCTCTGCCCGGTTGCCACAGTGGCTCCTGTGGTGGCGGATAGCAGGCTTCACACTGCTGTAGAATGTGATCACTTTGATGGTGACAGTAAAATTGATTTCTATAATAACGTCCCAGCATGTTATTTTATAATTGAGATTATACAGTTTTCATCTAAACCAGAGTGCAAACATCTGTGTAGAAATGATATAAAGTAAAACCACTCTAGACGTTAGATGTTGTTACAAAGATGAGGAAAGAGATTTACCAAAAAAATCCCCACAGAAACCTAGCTGGTAATCTTACGGGGATTCCCTTACATGTAACTAGTTGTTTTTCTCTTGCTGTTTTTAAGATTCGCTTTAATTTTTTTAAAAAAATTTAATTTTATTTAATAGTTTTTTAGGGTGAGGAGGGGCATAGGCAGGGGGAACGGCAGCCAAAAAAGTGAGTTCCTGTCTCAGCAGGGGCCTAATGTGGGACTCTATCCCAGGACCCTGGGATCATGACCTGAGCGGAAGTCAGACGCTTAACTGACTGAGCCACCCAGGCACCCCAAGATTAACTTGACGTTTTGACAGTTTAATTATAATAAGTCTTGGTATGGATCTCTTTGGGTTAATTTTTTTTTAAATAAAGATTTATTTATTTGACAGACAGAGATCACAGGTAGTCAGAGAGGCAGGCAGAGAGAGGGGGAAGCAGGCTCCCCGCTGAGCAGAGAGCCTGATGTGGGGCTCGATCCCAGGATCCTGGGATCATGACCTGAGCTGAAGGCAGAGGCTTTAACCCACTGAGCCACCCAGGTGCCCCAAGATTAACTTGAATTTTTGACAGTTTAATTATAATATGTCTTGGTATGGATCTCTTTGGGTCAATTTTGTTTGGGGCTTTTGTTTGATTCCTGGACCTGATGTCTGTTTTCATCCCTATGTTAAGGAAATTCTCAGCTCTTTCTTTTTCGTCTTGTTGTAAAATAAAAACTATTTTTAAAACGCTCTATTCCTTTTTTTTTTTTTTTTAATTTCAGGGGTAAAATTTAGTGACTTGTCAGGTGCATGTAACACCCAGTGTTATGATGAGATCATACGTGCCCTCCTTAATGCCTATCACCCAGTTACCCCAACCCCCCTTTATACCTCTTAGTTTGTTTCCTAGAGTTTGGTGTGTCTCATCTTATTTTTCCTTCCCTTCCCCTGTGTTCCTGTGTTCTGTTTCTTTAAATTCCACATATGAATGAAATCATATGGTATTTGTCTTTCTCTAACTTCCTCAGTTAGCATAAAACCCTCTAGTTACATCCACATCATTGAAGATGGCAAGATGTCATTCTTTTGATGGCTGCATAGTATTGCATTGTGTACAACTATTTCCCATCATCTTTAGCCATATATCAGTGGACATCTGGGCTCATTCCATAGTTTAGCTTTTGCAGACATTGTTGTTATTCTCTGTATAAGTTTTCTTAGTGTGCTTTGTTGTCCCAGAGAGCTCTTAAATAACTGTCCTCATCCAAAACGAGTTTTTCTTTTGATGTTGATTTTGGGTGATTTCTGCCCTTTCAGATTGCAGATCTGTTCTTCTGTATTATCTTACCTGTTTATTCCCAGTAGTGTATTTTGTATTTATTGTATTCTTCTGCTCTGCCTGGCACTTTCTTACATTATGGAGGTATCTCTTTGTCTCTTTGTTGACGATTTACGTTCATGCGTTTTTCTCCCAAGTACAGTGAGCATCTTTATGACCATGACTTTCAGCTGTTTATGGGGTAGATTGCTTATCTTTGTTTCATTTAATTGTTTTTCTGAGGATCTGTCTTGTTCTCTCGTTTAGAATGTGTTCTGTTTCCTTATTTTAACTGTCTATGTGTTAGGGAGTTCACCTTTGTCTTCTGGTCTTGATGGAGTGGCCATATGTAGATGTCCTGTGGGGCTCTGAAGTGCAGTCCTCCCTAATTCCCCTTATGGCCTACATGGACCCTCTCTTTGTGGAGGGGGGGCCATGACTGCTGTGGGTGGGAGTGGCCTCTGGCCCAGCTGAGGTCTAGTACTTGTTTTGAAAAAATTTGAGGTTCTGTTGAATTGCAAATATAGTATGTAAATTTTAAGTGTTAGTCATTCAGAAAGGAGGATAGGATCTTGGAGTGATATTCATTGGATATTACTAAAGAGACTTAAATGTTAAATGATACCTTTCCTTCTGTGTAATAGGCTCATCTGTCACTGGAATTGCAAAGGGATAGCCACATGAAACAGCTCCTCCTCATCCAGGAGAGGTGGAAAAGGGCAAAGCGGGAGGAAAGGTTGAAAGCCCAGCAGAGCACAGACAGGGAGGCGGCCACCCCGCTGCAGGCATCTCACAGGCCCTCTTCTGAGGATGCCGAGGGCCAGAGCCCCCTTCTCTCTGAGAAATACAGCCCTTCCACCGAGAAGCATCTGCCTGAAATTCAGGGGGTCTTTGACAGGGATCCAGACACACTACTGTTTCTACTTCAGCAGAAGAGTGAGCCGGCCGAGCCGCGCATCGGAAGCAAAGCCCCCAAAGATGATAAGACAATTATAGAGGAGCAGGCGACCAAGATCGCTGATTTGAAGAGGCACGTGGAATTCCTTGTGGCTGAGAATGAAAGACTAAGGAAAGAAAACAAACAGCTAAAGGCCGAAAAGGCCAGACTTCTCAAAGGCCCAGTAGAGAAGGAGCTGGATGTTGATGCTGATTTTGTAGAAAAGTCAGAGCTGTGGAGCCTGCCACCACATTCTGAGACTGCTGCGGCCTCTTCGAGCTGGCAGAAGTTTGCCTCGAACACGGGGAAGGCCAAGGATATTCCCATACCCAACCTTCCGCCCTTGGATTTTCCGTCTCCAGAACTTCCTCTTATGGAGCTCTCGGAGGATATTCTGAAAGGATTTATGAATAATTGAAAATGGAAGGCCATAAAAAAGCTGAGAAGACAAGACAAATAATAGAGTAATACAGTTCATCCAGAAAAAAAAAAAAAGGGAAAACCACACAGAGGGTAACTGCAGAGATGCGCCATTGGGGGAGAGGCAGAGGCAGCGCGGGGGCCGGGAAACGCTCACTGTGAAACGCGTCACGTGTCTGATGGGGCACTTGCGCTAAGGATTCCAGACGGGGCAGACACTAGACTCTCGGAGGCTCACTTTCTCCTGATACAAACCAAATGGCTACCTGGAATAATTTTTCGAGCAGCAGTTATTTTTCTTCAGGGTTAAAATGTATAAAAGTATGTTATGTATAATTAATCTGTAATGCCATAAATGATAATGCAAAACCTAAATAATATGGCGGCCTGAAGGGCCACCTTGTATTTGAAACATGCTTTCTATCATGCATTGACTGTATGCATTTTGTTATGCACATTTCGTTTGTTGAATAGGTGTGTAAGACACACCTTTCTAGATGAAACTCTGTGTGCCACACTTTGCACTACTCATGATATAATGAGAACCTCAAGACTATCAGGAGAAATTTAAATTTCCATTTTATGAAGAAAGGAACCAAATTGTTAGTTATGCTTTTTTTTTAAAATTACCAGTTTACATAATTAATCAGGGTGCATTTTAAGTTCTAACTTTTTTGTTTATTGTTTAAATGTATCATTTGAAAGTACTAAGGAAGTATCCTTTACTGATGCATGAGTGGAAGTAATGGTAGTTGGCAGTGTTTGATTGTAAGAAGTCAATAAAGTAATTGTGTTTTATACCTTTGTTGAATGTGGTCGGTAGTTGACAAGTTTTGTGTGGCTCCTCTGTTGTCAGTTCTGAATACGCATGTGAAGAGATTCAGCCAAACGATTTCTTGGTTTGTTAAAGACGTGCTTCATGATTTTGTTGTCCGTTTCTCTCACGGGGTGGTGAAAGAGAGTAAGGGAGTTGCTGAGGTTTAAATGTGCCCCTCCTCTTGCCCAGCCACACGGACAGTGCTCAGGCCGCAGGCAGCTGTCCCCAGGTCCTCCTGGGCTCCGCTTGGAGCCCTGCACATGTGTACATGCGCCCCTCCTCTGCCACGTCCACCGATATTCCAGGAGCCTGAAGGAAGGGGAGGAGGAAGAGGATGGAAGCGAAACACTTGGCTGCGGGCCCCCTGGGTGTGTTTAAAGCCTAGACTTGGTACGCTGTGTGGAATTGTGGGAGTGCCAGACAGATGGACAGACCACACTGCCTCAGAGACTGCCCTCAGGGACAGTGGGGCCGAGGGGTAGGACTGGGCTCACAAGTTTGGCAATGAAACTGGCAGAAGTAGGATGAGATGAAGTCGAGCTTGCGGAGGCCTTGCTTTTATCATGTCTCATCCTGCTGCAGGTGAAACCAAAAATAAATTAACTTCTTAAAACTAAGACTTCTTCCTATTTTGTTCAAGTTACATCAGTTTGTCTGCCTCGGTGTTGTAATATCCCAGATTCAGAATATTGTGCTTGCCTAACGTTCTTCACAAAACTTGAAATTTAAAAGTTTGTGCCCCAGGGTTGCCTGGGTGGCTCGGTGGGTTAAACGTCAGACTCCTGATCTCAGCTCAGGTCATGATCTCAAGGGTCTTGAGTTCAAGCCCCAGATCTGGTTCCAGGCTGGGCATTGAGCCTGCTTAAGCAAAATAAAACTTAGCCACCTCACCATTTCTCTCTCGAAACCGAGCTTTGCTGTATTTTGACCTGAACCTTTTCCTCGCCCAAGGCCGGTGTGCCCTGGCTCCCTTCCTCTGCTCCCTTTCTGCACTTGGACTTCTGTTCTCTCAGGTCCCCCCGTTCTAAGTGTCTCCAGAGCAAACACATTGGTGTGAAGCCCTCACACTAGTTCGTATTCTGGTTTATCTGGTTCAGTTTCGTATTTGAATCTATTAATAGAATGTACGTGCCTCTTGACCACCATGGCTGGCACCTTTGCAACATCCTAGTGGTGTCTTCCATAGAGCAGACGATGAAATAACCACTTGTTTTATTTAAGACCCAGCTTCTGGGCTCATGGCCCCCTCTACTAGCTGCTAGTGTCGTGAGTTCTGGGTCTTCATTTAGCTTAAGGCACTGAATGGGATTTAGGAATAGCTTGTGTCCATGGAATGACAACGCATTCTGCTTGTCCGGATGCTTAGGGGGCTCTTGTTCTAACTTGCTCGGTAATGGCGTCTCGCTGCCGAATGCAGAAAACTGGCTGCCTACGTGTTAGAAAGGCCAGAAAGTTCTTTCTTTCAGCTCTTCACAGAAGGACAAAAACATTTCTTTCAGCTGGTAAGTGGTGTGTAGTAAGTCTCAGCCCTCCTGCCATGGTAACCACAGGTCATCCCTCCTGCCTGGAAACCGGGCGTAAGAGAAGGCGGAAGAAATGATATTTTCAAGATCTTTCCTTTAGAGCCATTGTCTGTCCCTCATGTTTTATCAAGGTTATTGAAATAATGAAAACACTTTGTCTCTAAATCAATTCAGAATGCTAAATCTATGATGTTCTGCTTTTAACATTTTGTAGGGTTTTTTTTTAATATATATTTTGTCATAATTTTTAAAGCCTTTAAGACTTCTGACTTTATAATGAAACAAAATTGAGGCCCAGAAGGTTATGACTTGCATGGAAGTTTTATCCCAGCTTGGGAGCAGAGCCAGGAGGAAAGTGGTCCACCAGTTCTGTGCTGCTGCTCCGGCCGAGCTGGCTGGTCTCCTACTTGTGCTAAGTGACCTGGTCATTCACATTTCTCCACAGGCGCACACTGTATCCCTGTGCCTCAGCTACTCTGCTTCCCAGGAGAAGTCTGGGACCGCCTGCTGAAAGGTGGCTGTCCCAGCCCTTCACTGTAAAATGCCTCATCTCCTGCTTTCTGTGGGGTCCCTTTTCATTTGTGGGGAGTTGAGTCAAGTTTTGTTGTTCTAGAAGGTGAAGATAAAGATAAAATAGTAGCTCGAGGCAGATGGTTATAACATATTTGAAGAGTCAAGGGCTTATGAACTGTAATTATAGAGCTATTACTGGGTCATTTTAGACCAGTAGGCTACAGATGTGAAGATCAAAAGTGAACACTATTATATTATTTGTATAATCCCAGTGTAGCCTAACTGGAGACCTCTGCAGGAGCAAGTGGCATGGTTTAAAAAAGATGAGCAGCTTCAAGATTGTCCATTATGTCCAGTTCGGAAGTATCCTTTAAGGGTCACTGCTGAACAAGTGAGCAGTGCCATCTAGTGGATGGCGAGAAGCTTTTCTGGGTCTTGTTAGGTCAAAGGGGGAGTGTAGGCAGCAGAGGTTAAAAAAAAAAAAAATCCTTAATTGGTCACTAGTAAATACCTTATATTTAAATGCTCCTCTAGTATTTAGTAAATATTTATTTAGTAAATAAATATTCAAGTCATTTGTAGATATGTGGAGACCAAAAAAAAGCCTCAACTTAAGTCAGTGTAATCAGGCACCAGATACTTAGCTTTCCTTCTGCCACTGAAACTATAAAGAAGCTAGTGCAGCCTTCACGGGAGAAGCAAGACGATCAGAGGATGGGGAAGTGGCTTTCTCGGTAGAGAACAGCATGAACAAGAAAGTACAGAGTCAGAAATGGGAAAGACCTTGGTCAGAATCATCACAGCAAGGCAAGTAGAAATCTGGTGGAGGCTCATGCAGATTGTCCTTTCCTAAAAGTGAGGGGGTCGGGATCAAGTCCTGGTCTTGAGGAGTAGAAAATATTTGGAATATGCTCTCAAGGCTAGAACTGCTCAGTAGCCCAAAGGATCTCAGCGGCTGGGATCAGTTTTTGTGGTCCTTAGCCTGCTTCTCTGTTACTAGGTTGGAAAAAGAGGACAGGGTATTCTTGTTATGACATAGGGATAAAAACTGAAGGAATCAAGAATACAAATGAAAATATCTTTAAGGTTACCAAACAGTCCCAAGATACACAAAGGATACAAGACAGGTTAGGGTAGGACTGAGGTACTAAAGCCTCATGAGGGGTTTCCAAAGGTAAAGGATACTTTCTAGGAGGTTGTAATCTGGAAAGGGGGTTCTCGGTTTGAGGAACCAGACAACGTTTAGGCCGATGCTCCTTTGAAGTCAATTCTGCAAAGAATAATTTTGCTGCTGAGGGTATTATGAAGTCCCAGAGCCTCTTTTGCCGCCAGTAGATATTTTACTGGTTTTGGATAATTCTTTTATGAGGAAATGGCTGTTCAGGGAGGGGCCTGGCTATTTGAAACAGATGTATCTGTTTCAGATGTTCTGCCCTCCGACCCTTTAGTTTTAGAGTTAAAACTAAATTATGGAGGCAGCAAGAAATCGAGTGGGACAAGGATCACAGACCCGTTTTTAATCTTTAGGTAGTTTTCATTTATTTAAATACCCAACACTGGGATGCCTGGGTGGCTCAGTAGGTTAAGCCTCTGCCTTCGGCTCCGGCCATGATCTCAGGGTCCTGGGATCGAGTCCCGCATGGGGCTTTCTGCTCAGCGGGGAGCCTGCTTCCCCCCTCTCTCTGCCTGTTTCTCTGTCTACTTGTGATCTCTCTCTGTCAAATAAATAAATAAAATCTTTTAAAAAATACCCAACACTTTTTAAAGTTTTATTTATCTGTCAGAGAGCCCAAGCAGGAGGAGCAGCAGGCAGAGAGAGAGGCAGGCTTCCTGCTGAGCAGAGAGCCTGATGCTGGGCTCAAGCTCAGGACCGTGGGATCATGACCTGAGTTGAAAGCAGCCGCTTAACCGACTGAGCCACCCAGGTGTCCCTAAAATACCCAACACTTCGAATACTGTAAGTTCTAGAAGGACCTTTGTTCTGCACTCTAAAAGTTGATTGAGATTTCTGGGGAAGATGGTGAAGTAGGAGGACCCTAAGCACACCTTGTCCCACAGGTACAATGAGGTAACACAGCAGTGTAAATAGCCCAGAAAACGACCCACAGACCGGCAGAACAGACTTCACAGCTCAAGGTAGAGAAGAGGGTAGGAAGGGTGGCGTGATGTGGTCTAGTGTAAGGGGACCTGTGCGATTGTCCACGGTAGGAGGGCACTCGGTGTATAAAGAGGAGAGAAACAGACCCTCACAACAAGCACCCCCAGGCATTGGAACCCGCACAGGGAAGACAAATTCCCAAAATGTTTGGCTTTGAAAACCAGAGGGCCATAATTTTGTGAGTTCTTGGTCTGCAGGGCCTAAACCTGCAACTTGGAGAATCAGTCGGCTCAGCTCTGGGAGAACCAGGGAGGCAAGAGAAAACTGAGTCCCCACTTGGAGAGCACTTCAAACAGCCCTGCAGAGACTGCATGGAAGCAGCGATTTGAAAACCTCTGGGGCACTGGGGCACGTAGGAGGATTTGTTTACCAATCTCCAGAGTGCATGCTGGAGGGGCAGGGACTGAGAGACTCCTCCCAGAACCAAGGACCTAGTGGGTGCCATTTCCCTCCCCCCCTACCAGCCCAGACACCTGCAGGAGCCAGTGCTGTGCCAACACTCACTACCTAACTTGCTAACAGCAGGCTCCACCCCCATATACCCCTTTGGACATGCCCCCTCCAGGCAGGCCTCCACTCCAGGTCCCCTCCCAAAGCACACCTGTGCACAGCTTGCTACCGCTGTTCATCCTGCCCCTGCCTTCTGTAGATCTGACCCCTCCAATATGTCTTTGGCAGGAGTTTATTCAAAGAGGAGCCAGAAGCCTGGAATGGGGCAAGCAGTCCCAACAGGGACAAGTACCCTCCAAGGTGACTCCTGCCCTGGGCACAGGGTAAGATAAGCACACACACTAGTCAGACTGTGGCTCAGCAGTGGGCTGGGGGGCAAACCACTCATCTGACTGCAGACCCCACCCACTAATGAAGGTTTTTCAGGGGACAACATAGGAAGAGCTGCCCTCAGTTTGATGTTACTGCATCTCTGCAAAAATGCCTGGTCTGACTCAATGCCACTGGATAAATCGACTTCAAAACAAAAGACTAGAACAAGAGAGAAAGGACATTATATAACCATAAATCTAACAGCCCGGCAGGATGACAGGACAATTGTAAATATGCACCCAACATGGGAGGCAGCCAAATACAAAGCAGCTAATAAACATAAAGGAAGTAATTGATAGTAATACATTAATGGTACAGAAGTTTAACACCCCACTTACATCAACGAACAGGGAAAGGGTGGCTTTGAATGACACACTGGACCAGATGGATCCAACAGATACAGTCAGAACACCCCTTCCTAAAACAGTAGAATACACATTCTTTTCAAGTACACATGGAACATTCTCCAGAATCAATCACATCATAGACCACAAAACAAGTCTCAACAAATTCAAAGAGACTGAAGTCATACCATGCATCTTTTCCAACTACAACATTGTAAAACTAGAAATCAACCTCAAGAAAAAATCTGGAAAGAGCACACATACATGGGGATTAAATACCATGCTACTAAAAAATGAATGGGTCAACCAAGAAATCAAAGAGGAAATTAAAAAATATATGGGGGGGCACCTGGGTGGCTCAGTGGGTTAAAGCCTCTGCTTTCAGCTCAGGTCTAGGGTCCTGGGATTGAGTCCTGCATCGGGCTCTCTGCTCAGCGGGGAGCCTGCTCAACACCCCTACCTCCCCCCAGCCCCGTCTACCTCTCTGCCTACTTGTGATCTCTCTCTGTCAAATAAATAAAATCTTTAAAAAAAAAATATATGGAGACAAATGAAAACACAGTGGTTCAAAATCTTTGGATGCAGCAAAAGTAGTTCTAAGGGGAAAGTATATAGCAATACAGAATCAAGAAAAGTCTCAAGTAAAACAACCTGACCTTACACTTAAAGGAGTTAGAAAAAGAAGAACAAACAAAATGCAAAACCAGAAGGAGGAGGGAAAGGAGATGAGAGGAGAAATAAAGGAAATTCAAACTAAAAACCAATAGTACAGATAATAAAAATCAGGAACTGGTTGTTTCAAAAGATCAACAAAATTGATAAACCTTTAACCAGACTCACTAAAAAACAAAAAGCAACAAAAGAGGACTCAAAATCAGAAATAAAACAGGAGAAATACGACTAAAGAAATACAAAGGATTATAAAGGATTATTACAAAAAATTATATGCCAACAAATTGGACAATGTAGAAGAAATGGATAAATTCCTAGAAATATATAACCCTCCCAAACTGAAACAGTAAGAAATTTAAAATTTGAACAGACTCATTACCAGCAATGAAATGGAATCAGATGGCTTTACAGGTGAATTCTACCAAACGTTTGATGAAAAGTGAATACCTATTCTTCTCAGACTGTTCCAAAAAATAGAAGAGGAAAGGAAGCTTCGAAATTTATCCTATGAGGCTGGCTTTCCTCTTATACCAAAGCCAGATAAAGACACTACAAAAAGAACTACAGGCGTTTCTGTAGTGTAGCGGTTATCACATTCGCCTCACAAAAAGAACTACAGGCCAAAATATTTCATGAACACAGATGCAAAATTCCTCAACAAAATATTAGCAAACCAAACCTAACAATGCATTTTTAAAAAGTCATTCACCAGGGTGCCTGGGTAGCTGTTGGTTGAGCGTTGGCCTCTTGGTTTCGGTTCAGGTCATGATCTCATGGGTCATGAAATCCAGCCCAGCCAAGCACTCTTGCTCAGCAGGAAGTGTGCTTGAAGATTTTCTTCCTCTGCCCCTCCCGCCATGCACGCATGCGTGTGCGCACACACATACTCTTTCTCTCTCAAATAAATCTTTTTTAAAAAAAGTCGTTCACCATGATCAAGTGGAATTCATTTCCAGGGATGTAGGTGGGTTCAATATTCACACATCAATCAACGTGACACAGCTCATCAACAAGAGAAAAGATCAAAACCATGTGATCATTTCAATAGATGCAGAAAAAGCATCTGATAAAGTACAGCATCCATTCATGGTTTAAAAAAGCCCTTAACAAAGTAGGTTTAGAGGGAATATTCCTCAACATAATAAAGGCCATTTATGAAAACCCACAGCTAACAATATCATACTTAATGGTGAAAAATGGAGAGCTTTTCCCCTAAGGTCAGGTGCAAGGCAACAAGCCTGTTCACTCCCTTTTATTCAACCTAGTACTGGAAGTCCTAGCCACAGCAATCAGAAAAGAAAAAGGAATAAAAGGCATCTAAATCAATAAGGGAGAAGTAACACTTTCACTGTTTGCAGATGACATGATATTCTATACAGAAAATCCTGAAGACTCCCCCCAAAGCTAATAAATGAGTTCATAAAGTCTCAAGATACAAAGCTGATATACAAAAATTTCCATACACTACTAATGAAGTAGCAGAAAAAGAAGTTAAGAAAATAATCCCATTTACAATATTACCAAAAGTAATAAAATACCTAGGAAGATGCTTAGCCAAGAAGGTGAAAGACTTATACTCTGAAAACTATAAAACACCGATGAAAGAAACTGATGATGATTCAAACAAATGGAAAAATATTCCATGCTCATGGACTGGAAGAACTACTACTGTTAAAATGTCCATACTACCCAAAGCAATCTACAGATTCAATGCAATCCCTATTAAAATGCTAACAGCATTTTCCACAGAGCTAGAGCAATTAATCCTGAAACGCGCAGGGGACCACAAAAGACCCCGAATAGCCAAAGCAACCTTGACAAAGAGGAACAAAGCTGGAGATATCACAGTTCAGAGTTCAAGAAATACTACAAAGCTGTAGTAATCAGTATGGTACTGGCACAAAAACAAATGCATAGATTAATGTAACAGAAATAAACCCAGAATTATATGGTCAATTAATCCTTGACAATGAAGAATGAAACTGGGCCACTTGCTTATACCATACACAAAAATAAACTCCAAATGGACTAAAGACCTAAATGTGACACCTGAAACCATAAAAATCTTAGAAGAGAGCACAGGCAGTAAATTCTCTTTCACTGGCTCTAATAACATTTTTCTAGGTATGTCTCCTGAGGCAAGGGAAACAAAAGCAAAAATAAACTTGCAACTACCAACAAAATAAAAAGCTTCTGCATAGCAAAGGAAAAACCAACAAAACTAAGACAACCTACTGAATGGGAGAAGAAATTTGCAAATGACATACTTGATAAAAAGGAGTAGAATCCAAAATCTATAAAGAACTTATACAACTCAACACCAGAAAAAATGAGTAATCCAATTAAAAAATGGGCAGAAGGGTGCCTGGGTGGCTCAGTGGGCTAAGCCTCTGCCTTTGGCTCAGTTCATGATGTCAGGGTCCTGGGATCAAGCCCCGCATCAGGCTCTCTGCTCATCAGGGAGCCTGCTTCCCCACCTCCCACCCCCTGTACTTGTGATCTCTGTCAAATAAATAAAATCCTAAAAAAAGGGGGGGGGGCAAAAGACATGAACAGATGTGTCTCCAAAGAAGACAGAAGATGGCTGACACAGGAATATCACTTCACATCATATTGCAAAGAATGGTTAAAATAAACACAAGAAACAACAATTGTTGATGAAGATGTGGAGAAAAAGGAATCTTCTTGTACTGTTGGTAGGAATGCAAACTGGTGTAGCCAATGTGGAAAACAGTATGGAGCTTCCTCAAAAAGTTATAAATAGGACTACCCTATGGTCCAGTACTTCTAGGACTAGATATTTACCCCCAAAGTACAAAAACACTACTTTGTAAAGATATATGCACTGGGTTGCACTAAGTTGCATTGATAGATGATTGGATAAGATGTGGTAGAAATATATAGTGGAATATTATTTGGCCATAAAAATCTTGCCATTTGCAACAACACGGATAGATCTATAAAGTATAATGCTAAGTAAAATATGTCCGAGAAAGAGAATTACCATATGATTTCACTAATATGGAATTTAAGAAAACAAATGAACAAAGAAAAAAGAGACAAACCAAAAAACAGACTCTTAACTGTAGAGAACAAATTGATGGTTACCAGAGGGGAGGTGGGCGGGAGGATGCGAGCAATAGGTGATGGGGAAGAAGAGTACCCTTCTCATGATAAGCACCGAGTACAGAATTGTGTAATTGCTCTAGGGTATGCCTGAAACTAACAGAATACTGGATGTTAACTATAGAGGAATTAAAATTTTATAAACTTATTAAAAATGTTGATTGAATAGGATACTTGAGGTATTTGTTGAATTTTTAAAATGTAGGCTCATTTATTGGAAAACTGCCAACATAATGAATAGGCTCACAATTCAAGACCGAGATTTGGACTTAGGCTATTTTTGTTTTATTTTAAATTACTTTAGAACATTTCTTAAGGGGCATCTGGTAGCTCAGTGGGTTAAGCCTCTGCCTTCTGCTCAGGTCATGATCTCAAGGAACCCCACACTGGGCGCTCTGCTCAGCAGGGAGCCTGCTTTTCCCTCTCTCTCTGCCTGCCTTTTTACGTACTTGTGCTATCTCTCTTTCTCTGTCAAATAAATAAAAAATATTTTAAAAAATTTCTTAAGAGTAATCTCTACACCCAATGTGGGGCTCAAACTCATGACCTCAAGATCGAGAGTTGTATGCTCTAATGACTGAGCGAGTCAGGCACCCCTATCTTTGGCTATTTTAATTTTTTTCGTTCTGTTTTTAAGTTATTATTTTTTAAGTAACATATAATGTATTATTTGTTTCAGGGATACAGGTCTGTGATTCATCAGTCTTACACAATTCACAGTGTTCACCATAGCACATACCCTCCCCAATGTCCATCACCCAGCCACCTCATCCCCTCTAGCAATTGTTTGTTTCCTGAGATTAAGAGTCTCTTAGGGTTTGTCTCACCTCTCTGGTTTCATCTTGTTTCATTTTTCCCTCTCTTCCCCTATGAGCCTCTGTCTTTTTTTTTTTTTTTTTTTAAGATTTTATTTATTTATTTGAGAGAGAGAGAGAGAGCATGAGAAGGGGAGAGTCAGAGGGAGAAGCAGACTCTCCACTGAGCAGAGAGCCCGACGCAGAACTCGATCCCAGTACTCTAGGATCATGACCTGAGCAGAAGGCAGTCGCTTAACCAACTGAGCCATCCGGGCATCCCTGATCCTCTGTCTTGTTTTTCAAATTCCTCATATCAGTGAGATCATATGTTGCAAATGGCAAGATTTCATCTTTTTGATGGTCGAATAATATTCCATTGTTTGATACACACACACACACACACCCACCCAACCACCCCACATCTTCTTTATCCATTTATCTGATGATGGACATCTAGGCTCTTTCCATAGTTTGGCTATTGTGGACATTGCTGCTATAAACATTGGGTGCACGTGCCCCTTTGGATGACTACATTTGTATCTTTAGGGTAACTACCCAGCAGTGCAATGTAGGGTAGCTCGATTTTCAACTTTTTGAGGAACCTCCATACTGTTTTCTAGAGTGGCTGCACCAGCTTGCATTCTCACCAACAGTGTAGGAGGGTTCCCCTTTCTCTGTATCCTCGCCAACATCTGTTATTTCCTGACTTGCTAATTTTAACTATCTTTGGCTATTTTTAAGTGGTATTTTTCATTGTCTTTCCATGGTGGCCAATCTATTTATGTGTTTATAAAGCTACTAGAAATATTTAGTTTAAAAGGTAGGATGGCACAGTAGTAGTTGGGGGGGGCAAACAGCATACCAGTTTTTATATAATACATGATCGCTGTTTTGTGAAGTGAAAAAAACACATAGGAAAGATTTGTGGTAAGTAAACTACTAACAGTGGTCACCTCTAGGTAGGGAAACTACAAGCACCCCCATTTACCTCCAGTTCTTCATACTTGGTATAAAGTACATGATACTTGGTACATATCTTGAGAAATCCAGGAAAAAGAAGTAATTTTCGAGACTGCTGAGGTTTTTAACAATCAAAAATGGTTTGAGCTTCATTCAATTAGTGGTCATCCCTATCTACCTTTTATTTTTATTTATTTTAAATTTTTTAAAAGAGATTTTATTAATTTGACAGAGAGAGAGAGATCACAAGCAGGCAGAGAGGGGGAAGCAGGGTCCCCGCTGAGCAGAGCCTGATGTGGGGCTTGATCCCAGGGCCCTAGGACCATGACCTGAGCCGAAGCAGAGGCTTAAACCCACTCAGCCACCCAGGTGCCCCATATTTTTTTCTTTTTTATAGTACCTGGGGCTCAATCCCATGACCCTGGGATTGTGACCTGAGCCACAGGCAGATGCTTAACCCAATGAGCCACCCAGGCGCCCCTTTCTCCCTTTTAAATAAACCCTTCTCCCTCTTCAGTTGACACTGAGCTCACTGAGCACCACAGAAAATGTGTTGAACACCAGGAAGATGAGGAATCAATGCTGAAAATTCAATAAATTTGAAACATTCAAGAAAACTGCTATTGGTTGGGAAGATGTGAATGGAATACTTAGAACCAAATGTGGACTCCTAACTCAGCATACTTGAAAGCCAGTATGTCCTATGTACTTCCTCAAAAGTTCCACCAACAAGGAATGAACAGCAAATTCCCATGATTTTTAGAACACATAACATTAGTCACTGGGCTCAACAGCCATGTTTCTTCTCTGGGAGGGAACATGAGATGATGCATCAAGTCATGGGCCTAAACAATTCAACAGATATACCAAATTTTTAAATTACTAGAATTTGTTCCTGAAACCCTAGGGCTTCATTGGCTCAAAGCTTTGGTTTGAAAAATCTTTTGTTGTACAGTCAGTTCAGAGGTAAGTATGGTTTTAAAAATGCAAATTTGTCCCTATAAACATAAATTTATAGGAAACAATCTGAGCATGATGTGCATTTTGTTTGCTTAAGGGGCAATTTTGTCTTCAAGAAAAACTTGAGTGCAGAAAACTGCACCACCTAAACCTTCATGATAACATTGAGTCCCACCCATCCATCCGCATCTGGTGTTAACATTTTACTTGTGATCTCATAGAACCCTATTTTGGCCACTTCACAGTGTTTGTCACAAGCAGCAAGCATTCTGATGCCCATTTCCAAAGCAAATTTCTGGTTTTCTTCAAGATAACGTGCCATATTGGGGCGCCTGGGTGGCTCAGTGGGTTAAAGCCTCTGCCTTCGGCTCAGGTCATGATCCCAGAGTTCTGGGATGGAGCCCCGCATCAGGCTCTCTGCTCAGCAGGGAGCCTGCTTCCCTCTCTCTCCCTGCCTGCCTCTCTTGTCTGCTTGTGATCTCTGTCAAACAAATAAATAAAAATCTTTAAAGATAATATACCATATTTATTTTATATTGTTAATCTACTTAAACATGTAACATATGTAAGACATTATCGTCTCAAATGTATTACTGATAAAGTTTTTCAATGTTATGCCCAAATCCTCCCTTTCTCCCCTTTTAAGTCCTGTGGTGTTTTTACTGGACTCAGCACAGTACAGTGATTTTTAGGGACTGAGTATAATGGAATTCAAGGGGTTCAATCTCCTTTCCCGAGACTTAGTTATAGGGTGACCTTTAGTATTTACATCTGGAAAAAAGTTTGCGAACAAAAATGCTCATATTAATCTTGTTCTTTTTCCTCATTCCTGTATTAATAGAGCTTGATAGGACCTGTGAAGCAGCTATCATCCTCACTAGATTAGCAGAGGACTATACTGGTCCCCTTGGAGTCCGTGCCCATCTTAACTTGTGCTTCTTCATTTGATTTGTTCACTGACCCAGCTCTCCAAATTTTTCAGCATCTGTCAAATCGAGGGTCCAAGACTAGGGGCCAGGACAGCATTGTTGGGACTCATTTGTCCTCAGAATGTACCTCCTCCCAAAATGGAGTCAGCTGTCACCCTCACATACAACACACCATTCTTGATTTGCCCCTCCACTGACCCTAGGGCTGAGATCTTTTTCAAAGACAAGACACAGAAAAGACAGGCAATCCTCCAGTCTTAACTGCAGCTGGTTGGCTTATTTACAGAGAACTGCCGTGAACAGCTTAAGTCAGCTGTGAAAATCTTCCGAGTCAGGAAAGGGAATCTCTTTGTATGCAGCCAGTGGCCTGGAGCTTGCCTACATTTCATTTTTGTTTGAAAGTCACTTTGCTTTCATTAAAAGAACCAGGTTGATTACTATAAAAGCCAAAATACTTAGTTCCTTTATCTTTCATATAGTTTCAAGGTGTCACTATTGAGATTACTGTGTAACCAGGTATATCGTAACTTGAGCCTGAATCTTGGCCACCTGCTATACCCCAGTTCATAGTGCATAGTGTAGTTGTAGAATGGTAATTGAATCGGTTTATTTTCCCCCCTCTTCTGTGGTCAACATTCCTGGTCTAGTCTGGCAGAATATCTTTGATAGGCTGGCATCTAGAGAAAGAACATGTTAAATTTATGTTTCTGTATCTTTGGTATGTGTTCACACACAGAATAAGCAAAGTAGAAGTAGGAGAGCGTATTTTTCTTCTGAAGCTCACTAATCTTACAGAGATATCATTAAACCCACATTCCACCTACCAAAGGGAAGTAACAAGAAACTAGACATTTTATGCGTCTTGTAGTCTCAGAATTTGTTGGCAAAAGAGAAATGGATTTGGACTCATGTAATTCCTCGGTCAGGAAAAGGAATTCATATTCAGGTCTAAAATTACACTAAAAGGGGAGGGCCCTAAATATTCAGCACAAGTTTCCCTATATTAAGTCTCCCTGAGGCTTTTCAGATTATGCTACACATTTATTACTTACTCTCTATCACCATCAGGAGGAAACAGACATGCTCAGATGGTTTCATATATGAGAAGCATCTGAGTCAAGCAAAAGGATGGAGGGAACAAGGTAAATGGTCAGAGGAATTGCTGCATCAGGGAGCAATTGATCAGCAGTATGATAAGTAACACAACTGCCAGCCGTCCCAAAGTCAGATGTTTTTAGTAAGCATTATAGTTCATTCATCCCACCTGCCTCACCACGAATTAAGTCACTAGCATGAAGTTCAGACCACGCATAGAATCAAATACTCTTATCAGATGAGTCTCCTTTGAAAGAAGCCACACTGCCTTAGTTTAGCTATTCTGTAGGGTTTGTAGTATGGTGAAAAAGGTGGCTGAAACAAGAGCCAAAGAAGCAAAACCATTTGGAAGAAAATCAGCGTAAGCCTCTGGGTTCTTGGTAGACTTTAGGGGACGAGCAGGCAGTCTACTCCAGAATTATTATCTTGGGCTTGAAATTAATTTCACCACAAAATTAAATAGGACTTTTGAAAGTGTTAAGCAAAAAGTGCCATTTATGCAATGAAACATGTTTTGAAAAACATTAAAAAGTCAAAAACTTACAGAAGATTCACATAATCATTTTAACTGTGCCTCAGCCCAGTTTTTCTACCCAAGTAGTCATCATCCCTCCCATTAACCCTTATGCCACATGGGGCATTAATGTGAAATGTAACTGCTCACATTTCTGACTGAATCCTGCCTGAGTGGAAGGTGATATAATAAATAGTTCACATGGAGCTAAAAATGGTAGATATAAACAACAGGATAAAAACCAAGCAACTTGCAAGGTCACAACTTGGGCTACTTACTTTTTCTTTTAAACTGTTCTTTCAGATGAAGATAAAAGGCTGTCCCCTCAATATCCTGCAGGTGTCAGTGGAGAACTACATTATTTCTGGGAGCATTCAGATAGGGCAATGTGAACCTCAAAGTGGCCAACTGGGAACCGCTATTAAAACCAACCAAGGGACGCCTGGGTGGCTCAGTTGGTTAAGCAGCTGCCTTCGGCTCAGGTCATGATCCCGGTGTCCTGGGATCGAGTCCCACATCGGGCTCCTTGCTCCACGGGGAGCCTGCTTCTCCCTCTGACTCTGCCTGCCACTCTGTCTGCCTGTGCTCGCTCTCTCTCTCTGACTAAATAAATTTAAAAAAAAAAATCTTTAAAAAAAAAAATAAAAAAATAAAACCAACCAAGACTTCAAAATTAAAACAAATTACCAAGCAGGACTCATATTCAACTGAGGCTGGCTGACGTTAGCCTCTTCCCTACCACTGCTTTCCTGGACTTCTTCCCACCCACAAAACTATATTATCAGCTATCTCTGCTATGAAAAACACTTACTTGAAACAGATCACATATGCTCATAATCATGGCTTTTTAATTCATTTATGGTTCTTCTTTCAATGAGAAAGTGTTCATAAATAACAAATGGGAGTTACCTGTATTCCTTTCTTCAGCTGGGCCACAGCACAAGTAAGTTGAGACACTTATGATAGCTCATAAAATCTATAGAAAAGCTGGAAACTTATAAGGAGAAATGTTCCAGAAGAGAATGTTATCATAAGAAAATGCAAGCAGTCATTACGACAATGAATCCCCAGTAGTAGGTTAGAAGGAAGAACTCTGGAACAAGCCATTTTCTGATAAAGTCCTTTTAATGGAAAATGTAAAACCCCTTTCAACTTTAATGTACAAAGCCATATGTAACACTTGCACTTTTAACAAATAAAAGCAAGCCAATGTTTTAAAAAAATACATCATTAAATGTATATATGTATATATTTACATAGCATATTAAGTTTAATATTTAGCTTTAAAAGTTCACATAAATTTTACCAAAATGAGACAATTTTAAATAAATTACACCTTTTGAAAATGTTTAATTGTACAGTCAATAGCTTCAACAAAATATTGAAGTGTCCTTATTTAGTATCTACTTTATATACTTCATATTTTACAAATTTTACAATTATTTGGCAGTAATTTTCTGATTATGACATGAATGCTGTGCGATTCAGCAATTTCCCAAATGCAGGCAATAGCTGGTGTTTGTGTCCTATTCTCACAGTAACTGTCTCAATGTAGTGAAAAATATCAGTTATTTTAGTAAACTGTACAAGGTCACATTTACACTTGATCAACAATATAGCATAGAATTTTGTGTTTTTTTTTTTTTTCAAAAATAAATACATCATTTTAAATCTGGCATTTTCACAAACATCATATACACTATAATACAAAAACAGCTAGGAAGCGCTGCTTTTTAAATTTAGCTTGTTTTCATAACTAACATTGAATCACAGGGGCTGTGACATATGCTATACTGCTGCGGTATCAGTAACAAGTAATTACTACAAAAGAGAATTTCTTGGCACTGATGGTTTTATGAAGCTTAAGTCAATGTGCATACGTAACATCGTTCGAGAGTTAAGTGATTCCAGTTCAATGGCCTAAAAACATCAAGCTGGACCACACCTAATTTTCTTCCATGTCCTCTACTTCATCTTCATGTATCTTCAAAGCTCTCACCATTTCCTTGACTGCATGATACAATATATTTTTAACCTGAAAGAGATGTTGGCATTTCTAATCACTTCAGCTGGAGATAAAACTAACAAATGAAAATTGCTATATTAAAAATTTTTTTTCCTTAATGAAACAAAGCCAAATTCAAGAAAAACAAATGTCATAGTTAAAAATGTTAAACCGCAAGTCAGGATAAGGGTCACTAAAAATCATACAATTAAATGCATATTGTTAACATGTGGTTGTTATTCAATTATGACAAACTAGGCAGTGATTACCCAAGCAGTTCTGCAGGTTTCCTATTTCTGAATTGAAAAGTCATGCAGAGCAGGAGCTCGTTAGAAAGTTAGTCTCTTACCTGTAGTTTATCATCATAATTGATTTCCTCCTTCAAAAGTCTCAGTTCCTGTGTTAAGTGAAATGACTGTACAAGATGTTCTGGAGACACAAAGTCTTCAGTTACCTGAATACAGCTGTGAAAATTCTGTACCTATCCCCAAAACAAAAACAGTGAAATTTCAATTTTAGGAGGCAGCACTATCAGAGAACTTATTTTCCCCAAAACATCAAATGCATTTCAAAGCAGAACAGGACTTTATAAATGAAATATTTTTACATAATGAAAAGAACAGAACTTTTCCAGGAATCCTTCAGAGAGGCTGATAATCAGATCCTAAATTATCAGTTTAGTCAAGGTGACTTTTTGGTATTACTTTAGCAACAACAACAAAAAAGCTAACTGGAAGGTATCTGCTTTACCATTTAGTCAAAACAATCTGATGTTTGTTGATGCTCCTTTGGCTTTCAGCATTTGGGTCATTTCACTGTTAACTTTTTTTCTTTTAAGACTTTTCTTTATTTATTTATTTGAGAGAGAGGGGAGGGGCAGAGGGAGGAAGAGAATCTTAGGGAGACTCCCCACAGAGCATGGAACCCAACTTGGGGCTTGATCCCAGGACCCTGAGATCATGACTTGAGTCAAAATTAAGAGTTGGACGCTTAACCAAGTGAGCCATCCAGGTGCCCTTCCCTGTTAACTTTTACAACAGAATGTAGATCAAAGCAAAAGAAACGAAATTTAGTTTGTGAGGAATGGGGGTGAAAACTCTAGTTTCAGCTATCTATTGCTCACAACAGTTTTAGAATTACCCTAGGATTTTATTGTGCCTTTCTTTCAAATACTAAAGTATACCTTCAGGCTCCCCTGGCATCAGTACAACTGTTTTTAATAGTTATCCCTCCCCTGACTAAATGGTTTTCGGAAGAAGCCAGTCAACAATCTTATCTGTTGGGGCGCCTGGGTGGCTCAGTGGGTTAAGCTTCTGCCTTTGGATCAGGTCATGATCTCAGGGTCCTGGGATCAAGCCCCACATTGGGCTCTCTGCTCAGCAGGGAGCCTGCTTCCCCCTCTCCTCTGCCTGCCTCTCTGCCTACTTATGATTTCTCTATGTCAAATAAATAAATAAAAATCTTAAAAAGAACCCAAACAGTTTTATCTATTATTTGTACACCATGTACAAATTGACTCAGTACTTCACTATTTCTTGGAATTGTTTTCTATTAATACTTAGTATAATCACACAGAAGGACCGGGCTGATCCAATCTGGATTTTATGACATTTTAGGTTGTCTTCTAGTGGTATGAATGGATACCACAGAATTCCTAGGAAAGGAGAAATAACTGAAAACTAAAGCATTTACACTAATTTTAATTTTTAAAAAAGATTTTATTTGCTTGGGAGAAAGATAAAGGGAGAAGCAGAGGGAGAAGAACAAGCAATCTCCACACTGAGCATGGAGTCTGACACAAGGCCCTGAGATCAGGACCAGAGCTGAAATCAAGAGTTGGACTTTCAACCAACTGAGCCACACAGCCATGCCAACACTAATCCTAATTTTTAGGTTTAGTTGGGAGGTGTGAGAAGAAGACAGTTAAGTGGGGAACAGAGAACAGTGAGAAAAATCTAACAATAGAGTGATGGAATCCAAAGGCACTGAAATTCCTCCTCCGGGCATACTATCTACCTGAACAGCTAGCTGCTCAAGTCTGCACGTTGTTTAAGTCAAGCGCTGTCCCTCTAATGATCACCTGATAGCATATTTACGCATTCTCTTGCTTTAATCATTATGATGTTGGTTCCTCTGCAGGATGAACATAGTGATGTCTCACATTTTCAGCGCTACTATACAGTCTCCCTGGATCTTCACTATGTGTCTCTAGAACAGATGCTCTACTTCACAGAGCAGGAAACTATGGATAAGAAGTTCAGTGCCTGTTCCAAGAAAAATCAGCCAACAAATGGCAAGCCAACAGGAGCCCAGCTTCTGTAACATCTTGTCTAACAGATGCTTTATGGTCCTATATTAACTCAGTCACACCAGCATAGTTTCCAAATGTCCTGTCTTGTTATGTCTTTCACTTCTGTGAACATGCTGTGGGGATTAAGTCCTTCAAAAGTTCTGGCATGTACCTTTCTTTGAGCATGTCTAGTTCTACTGTTTTATAATTTGTCTCTTCATCGATATCCTAATTTTGTTCATATGTTACCTTCCTGATTTTCTTCACCAGTTTCCTTTAACTCTCTGAGTACATTTAAGACAGTTGGAATAAAGTCTATGTCTAGTCAGTCCAGTGTCTTTGCTTCCTCAGGGACAGTTTCTGCTGATTATTATCCCTTTTTGCTGAAAGCTGGACACAGGAACATTATAATGTGGTCACTGGAAATCAGATTCTCTCTACCTCACTGTTGCTGCTGATTATTGGACAAGGCTGTAGCCATCCATTTCTTGTTACTTTCCCACACTATTCTTGCAAAGGCTGTGTTCCTTGTTGGGTGTGATCACTGAAGTCTGTTCCGCTATCTCAGTGGTCAGAGATTTCCTTAAATGCCCCAAATCAGCTGCCCTTTTCTTCACGGAACAGTCTCCCAACTGATGTTAATTTGGATTTGATTCCCGAGTTCTAAAAAAGTTGATTCTGTCAGTTTTTGCCAGTTCATGGTTGTTTTAAGTAAATCACTTTCAGAACTGTGACTTTTATTAGTGCTTAAAAATGGTATTATGCTTTCTAATGACCTCAACCTGATAATATTTTGCTTAAAGGCTTACAGGTCAGTTTGAAGAGACAGGGTTCAGTCTTAAAAGTAGAACCCATTTGAACTTCCCATTCCACTAATTCCTTTTTTTGGCTATCTTGTTTCATTTACATTTCACTTCTTTGACAGACTCTTATTCATACTTGCCTGTGGGATCAACTGTAATCATAAATAGGTAGTGTTAAGAGAATGTGACTCTTGCCATATACATACTGACTTCGGAGAATTTAAGAGTAAAAGATTTTGCTGGAAGTTCTTTTAGCATTATGAATGCAGAAAACTCACAAGTTAGCAATATTATAAACTATAGATGACCAAGCATAATCAATTAAGATAAACAATTAAGGACAAATTTATCCTAAAGATTTTGTGGCTTAAAAAAAAAAAAAAAAAAGGCTGCTGTTTAAAATGAAGGCCACTGGGGTGCTGCCTGGGTGGTTCAGGCAGTTAAGCATCTGCCTTCGGCTCAGGTCATAATCCCAGGGTCCTAGGATCAGGTCCCACATCGGGCTCCTTGCTCAGTGGGAAGTCTGCTTCTCCCTTTGCCCCTCTCCCTGCTCTCTCTCAAATAAATAAAAATCTTTAAAATGAATGAATGAATGAATAAATAAACAAATAAAATGAAGGCCACTGAGGACATCAGGGTACTAGAGTTAAGACAAAGTAAATCCTGGAGGTCAGGGTCCACCTGCTCCATCTGGTGATATACTGGGGTTCCACAGATTCACTCATGTTTGCCAAGAGAAGATTAGCCTGCCACTGTTCTTAATATATGGAGGGTTGTGGCTAGGATACTTTCCCTCAGTGTGGCTTCTCAAAGTGCTCACGGGTGACAAACCAAAGAATACAATGTATCATATCTGGTCAAAACCATTTTTTGATAGATGCCTTGTGTTTGTAAGGACTTTCCATCTAATGGTTTTTGAAGTGTGGTCCTCAGAGAGTATTGTAAGCATCACCTGGGGACTTGTTAGAAATGTAAAATTTCAGGTCGCTCCCGCAGACCCATTGAATCAGAAGTTCTCGGGGTAGGGTCCAGCAATCTGTTTTATCAAATCTTCTAGGAAATCCTGATGTATGCCAACACACGAGAAATACTTACTTAGACTTTGGGTTTATTTTAAGGACTACCTATAGTCTATTGGAAGTGAAGTCATCAATGAAAAGCTTTCAGGACCTCTAAAGACTAAGTAAGTTGTAAATAATTACATCTCAAATGCACGTTAATATTGTGAACATAGAGTTCGTACTTCCTTTTAATTCTCTCTCAAAACCACATTATCATCACTTCTGAGTCATGGACAACATCCTTTCAAAAGAGTACAAATAACCATGCTGTCATTATCACACCACATAAGGAAAAGACAGAAATTTTTGTGCTTATAGCTGGCAATTCTATGCCAAAATATGCAGCAGAGTGGTCTTGGAACACTCAGCAAGTTAGTAGCAGAGCTCAGAATAGAATTTGCCAATCTAGGTTATACATGCTGTATTTAAGTATAACATCTTTTATACTCTAGAAATGAAATTTGCTCTCTAGAATCTAAGTGATATTTCTATATCTCTCAAAAGAAAGCACGTCTTCCTATATACTTACGTATACAGTCGTAACTGGAAGTTAGATTCCAACCTAAGTAAACTTTTTGAAGGGGCCAGAAGACACATGAAGAGGCCAAAATTTACATGTTTGTACAAAGAGCACAATACATATAAATTATGTAAAGTTGTAACTTTGTTTTTATCTGTATTTGTGCAAAAATATGTTGTGTATGAGAACATATTTTCAGGCTGTCAGGACTTACAAATATTTAAGTGCATTATTCTAAACATGGGAAAGAGCAATGAAAAACCCATAAAACTCTGTCCTCATGAACTTTAAATTCCAGGTGGGGATTAAAAGACAATAAACAAGGTAAACAAATTATGAATAATATTAGAAGGTGATGATTGAAATAGTGAATAAAGTAGGGAAGATGACAGGGAACTGGGAGACACAATTTGCAATCTGCACTTTAAAACTAGGGTGTTAAGGAAGACCTCACTGAGGAAGGTGACATATGAGCAAATAAACCTTTAAAGAATGTGAAGAAGCAATCAGAGATCTCTTATAGAGATCTGAAAAAAGAATTCCAGGCCAAAGGATTAGCAAGCACAGTGGCCCTGGGGAGGAAACTTGCATGGTGTATGTGAAAACCAAAGAGAGGGCAGGGTGGCCAAAGAGAAGTAAGAAGGAGGGAAACTGGGAAGAAAGGTAATGAAGAAAGGCAGTGAGACTCGAACAGGATAAAAATACAGATCATTCAGGACCTTGTGAAGCTTTGAGCAGAATTATGTGAACTAAACTTTTTAACATGATTGCTATGCCTACTATTTTGAGAAAACATGGCTCTCTACCCACAAAAAAGCAACAGCAGAGAGACATGTACATGGCATGGAATCTCTCGTAAACACTGACGGCTTCTGCAGGAGGGCAACTGGAGGCAAAGGTGAAGAAGAGACTGAATTTTTACTGTGAAGCCTATTGTACCACTTAGATTCTTTTTTAAAAATTAACATGTAATGTATTATTTGCCCCAGGGGTAGAGGTCTCTAAAATCATCAGGTTTACACATTTCACAGGACTCACCATAGCACATACCCTCCCCAATGTCCATATGTACTACTTAGATTCTTAAAAATTGTATCACTTTATTACATTTCTTTCTTTTTTTTTTTTTAAGATTTTATTTATTTATTTGACAGAGATCACAAGCAGGTAGAGAGGCAGGCGGGGGGTAGGGAGAGCAGGTTCCCTGCTGAGCAGAGAGCCTGATGAGGGGGCTCAATCCCAGGACTCTGGGATCATGATCCCTGAGCTGAAGGCAGAGGGTTAACCCACTGAGGCACCCAGGGGCCCCTTACATTTCAAAATAAAAATTGAGACAGCATAAAACAACTAAACTATCCATACTCCCCCCAAAATTGAACCTTGGTACATACTTTGCACAATGTATAAAAATTAACTAAAAATGGATTATGGGTCTAAATTTAAGACTAACCACAATAAAGCTTTTAAAAGAAAATGTAAGAGAAAATGTTTACTATCTTGGGCTAGGCAGCAATTTTGGACATACAACAATAAAAGTATGATACATAAAAGAAAAAACTAATCACCTGAACTTCATCAGAATTAAAATACCTCTCTTTGGAAGATATCATTAAGAAAATTTAAGGACAAGCCACAGATTAGGAGAATATATTTGCAAAGTATATATTAGATAAAGGGCTTATAAAGTATTGTAGTTAATACTCGAAACTCAGAAAAAAGAAAATACAACTGGAAAAATGTATAAAATATTTGAACACACAGATTTACCAACATAGATATATGGATGGCAAATAAATACATGATAAGATGCTAGACATACTTAGTTATTAAGAAAAAGTAACTTAAATTAAACCTACAATGTGATACCAATGCACGCTTATTCAAATGTTTAAAAACAAAAACTGACAATAAGCAGAGGAAATGGAACTCACATATACTACTTTGGGGAATAGAAAATGGTACAATCACTTTGGATAACCACCTGACAGTTTCTTACAAAGTTAATCATACATTTATTTTATGATCAGGAAATTCCATCACTTATTGTTTATCAAAATGAAATGAAAATCGATGTTCACAGAAAAACCTATATGCAAATTTTTTGGTGGCTTTACTTATTATTTGTCTCAAGCTGGAAAACACCCAAATGTTCTTCAGTTGGTGAATGGGTTAAGAAATTGTTACATTTGTATAATGAACAACTACCCAGCAATACAAAGGATCCAGGGGCGCCTGGGTGGCTCAGTGGGTTAAGCCTCTGCCTTCGGCTAAGGTCATGATCTCAGGGTCCTGGGATGGAGCCCTGCATCGGGCTCTCTGCTCAGCCAGGAACCTGCTTCCTCCTCTCTCTCTGCCTGCCTCTCTACCTACTTGTGATCTCTCTCTGCCGTTAAATAAATAAAATCTTTATTTAAAAAAAAAAAAGGATCCAAGTAATGGTATGTACAAAAACATGGATGAATCTCAGAAGTATTATATGTTGAAAGTCAGAACTATAGGAGGAAAACTAAGTAGTTGTAGGAATGTCAGATGAGAGATGAATAAAAAAAGGCAGGAGGGAATTTTTAGGAGTAATCTAAGTGTTTGGTATTTTGTTGTGTTGTTACCTAACTATACAGTTCTCCAAACTTAAAGAACTGCACGCTAAAATTATACCTCAATTTAAAAACTGCACTGTCCAGTTTAACTTTAAGAAAATAAATATTGGGTAAGTTAAATATAAAAGGATTTTCAAGGGAACCTGTCTTATATTATCAAAAAATTCTTTCTATTTACAAAGTAGTACAAAATGTACTATTCTCCTAAATAGGCTACTCCATTGAGGGTGTTTTACATTTTGATACAGATTAGCTCTTTTCTGATAAGAGACTAGAAGGCAAAAAAATGGTATGTGGGAACTTGAATTATTAATGATACAATATCTCTGAAATGATCAGGTAAGACAATATGGGACAATAAAACAATTTAACATAAATAATGCATTAAACTTAGTATAATTAACACATTTTTTCCTCTAGGAAGTTATTGTCATGAAACAGGTATATTTATTATGATGTCTGTATTTTACTGTCATAAATGCTATTTGATATCTAAGAATGATAAATCTAACCCTGAGCTTGACATGTTAAAAACTAAGCAAATATGATCACTTAAAGAATATTTGTGCTATTACATAATGGTGTGACAATGCTACACAGGCAATAATTGCATATATAGTTATATAAAATGTGGAAAACATTCCTTGGTTTAAAAAAAAAAAAAAGGACACACACCTGATACATCTCAACTATCATGTGGTAGAAGAGGTGGGGAACCAACTCTGAGGGTAACTAGCTTTCGTGGTTCTTGGATTTCCTCGGCACACTCTGCTACTATGAGGGCTAAGCTGGTGTGTGGTAGCTCTAGTCTATTTATCAAAATCCACTGTTATGCTTTTAATCCAATCCTCCATGCCCATTATCTATTCTATGCCTTTTTTCCAGGTCCACAGAGTCAAGCCACAGAAACAAAGATAATGTGTTTATTTTACTTCTTAAAATTTGTGGATCAATAGCTATAAAAATTACATTATCATCTTTCTTTGGACACACTATTGCTATGTTAGCAAACAAGGCAGGAGTTACACTAAAAGCCTGAGTTATGGAACGTTCTAGCCAACACTTCATTCTGCTCAGTTTGGTGCCTAGAAAATGTGTGATCTCAGGTCTTAATACTTAAGTGTTAAGTCTCTCTACTGAGAACTAAATATATAGTATGTCTCTTTTTCCTCTTTAAAAAGTCTTAAAAAAAAAAAAAAAAGATTTCGATCCACTAAGTGGAAACAATATAAATATGGAAATCTGGCTCACGTTGAACCAATTTAAGTTCTCAAAGCATTTAATCGTGTCAGCTCTTTAAGCAATGGAAAGTTATGTTTGTGGTTTCTTAATGAAAGCAAACTGGGTGCAGGTCATTCTCTTAATTATCAGGACTTCCTTTTCAAAATCGGTTCCTTCAGTAATAGATGCGTGAAGAATAAGTTCTTGTGTACCTGATGAAGGGCTCCTGCTGGTAAAACAATGGCGTCACCAAGGAACTGAATGAGAGTCCAGGTCCTAACTCCATACTCCTCAAGAAGTCTCTGGCGCAGCTTTTTGTTCACGTACCAACTTTGGTCACGTATCGGATCATGTTCTGGGAGAACTTCAATGCCTTGTTCTTTTGAAATCTGTAGTATGAATTAAAATGAAAATATACACTTCAATTTTAAGTAAGGGAAATGGTAAATTCTGTTCAGATAAATTCCAATTTTTTTTGCAACAATCATCTTTTGTTCTTAGAATCTCATGGAACGATACATGTGCTTAAGTTAAAGAAAATAATATTCTACAACAACTTGAAAAGCCAAGGGATATTAAAACAATACTGCACACTGAGATCGTGTTAATAAATGGGCTGTTAATAATGGGTGCCTGGGTGGCTCAGTCAATTAAGATCTGCCTTCAGCTCAGGTCTTGATCCCAGGGTTCTGGGATCAAGCCCCACATCAAGCTCCCTGGCTCAGCAGGAAGCCTGCTTCTCCCTCTCCCACTCCAACTCCCCCTGCTTGTATTCCCTCTCTTGAGGTCTCTCTGTGTGTCAAATAAGTAAGTAAATAAATAAAATCTTAAAAAAGAATAAAAAAGTAAAGTGAATCATACTACCACCTTCTCACCTCTTTCATCCACCATGAAGTTTCCATCCATTTGGTTTCTTCTTTATAATTGTTTCAACAGTATAGCACAGAGATTAGGAAAAGCTTAGCTTAGTAGCTTTTGCTGTCAAAAGCCAAACTATCCTGTATGAACTTGAACATTTCCTGATCTTGCTTTTTTTTTAAAATTTAAGTACAAAGATAAACATCTTTATATTGCTAACCCTCTAATCTCTGACAAATCAATTTCAAGGGACCCTTTTACTAAACCAGTGAATTAACCACTCTGCTTTAGAAAGCAAAATTTATAACATTTTAAGTTAAAATACTGGTAGGTATTGAGATGAGACAAGAGGTACAGAGCTACAGCTCCTTTACTTCATACTGAACAGAGACAAACCTTAAGTCTATTCTCAAAGAAAATGCAGTATTAATGAGAAAAGCAGCAATGATGGCCCCTTGAGAGAAATGCCTGTAATTGCATATTTAACAAATATTTGAGCAAAGGATTGAACTAATCATTCTAAATTAATGTATTTCATTCAGTGTTTAACAACTAAATTAAGGTATGATTACTCAAAATTTCAGTCTATTCAAATAAGTGTAACATTCAAGTAAGTGTAACAGAGCAATTGATGTGGTTAGGAGCAGAATTACTGCCTGTGTCAACAGCCAAACTATTAATAAAAAAAAAAAGATCCTACCTTCTTTAGATGTTTCTATGACATATTTTTATATCCTATAATTTTCACCACTTTTCAATAAGGGTAACCTCTGACTCATCAACAGATTAGTTTGTTATATAAGATAGGGGAGCACTAGCAACTGAGAAGAAGTTGCCATTCAAAGACCTCAACATGAAAAGGGCTTTAAAAGGAGCAAGAGAAAGGAGCTTTTGACTTACAACAATAGTAAGCAGTTCCCTCCTCTTTTGAAGTAAAAATTACCTAATGATCCTATATTCCTGAATGCCAAATTAAGTTACATTAAAAATTACTAAGTCCTTGGCTCAAGGTAAAGAGATAAACTATTTGCGACCTAAATTTATACCTTCTGAAGAAATTCCCTTATCTTGTCAATGTCTTTCCCTGCATAAATATGCCACAGAGCACCAGGTATTTCACTTGAGTCCTTCAATCGTTTTCTTAAAATGTCATCCAAATCTTCCTCCTCAAATTTCTTGAGTATTCCTGAAACATAGGAGAATATTTTCAAATTGGTCATTAAAGACCACCAGAAAGCCAAGTATCCTAGAATTGATCTATGGGAGCAGAACAGTGCCAGACTAGATCAGGACTCTTAGTTAAAGACGAAGTAAACCCAGTTAAACTGTTACAGAACAGAAAACAGTGACCATGCATAACAAGGGACAGAGTAACGGTAACTTTCCCAGATCATTTGTCTTCTGCAAACCAAGGACCAAGAGACTAAAAACTCAAGGGTTTCTAAATCAAACTTCACCAACTATCTTCCTGTCCTAAGGGGGTGGTCCTAACAGTGATCTGTACTCATACACCATTTCTGAACTTAAACAAGACTTTCATGGCTACTACTAACTACTTAGTAAGGTAGGCAAGGATCATAACCTCTATTTTATTTTGGGGGCTGGTGGGGGGGGGGCAGACAGGGAGAAGAAGAGAGAGAATGCTAAGCAGGCAAGCACCAGCTCAGTGTGGAGCCTGATTCGGGGCTCAATCTCATGACCCTGAGATCATGACCTGAGCGGATCATGACCTGAGTGTAGTTGGTGCCCCAACTACAGTGAACATTTTAAAGAAAGGTTC